>NW_026607344.1:165000-172635 GCF_029890125.1 Rhinichthys klamathensis goyatoka
TTTCCTCGCAGTCTCATGAAAAAGAGCAGACTGCCTCAGGCTCCAATATAAATGCAATAAGGTAAGGGTGGAAAGACGGAATGTGTTTAGAGTATTGAAAGCGCCAGCATTTTTTTTTTTTTCTTCGTCTGGTTGGAGGATCTGGTTTCATGTTTCATTGACCTTTTTTGTATAAAAAGCATGGACCCAATCCTTTATTAAAGAACAATAGGTGGAGGCTGCCAATAGCAGACATGAGTCAACAGCAGGAGATCAGGGAGTGGCCAGAGAACGTTCAAGAAGATTCCCGTGAGTAATTTACGCTCTCAGGCGCCTTCTCTACTTCTCCTTTCTCTCCCTAACAACCTGAAAAACTATTAACCTATTAAACTACTTCCACCACAACTTGAGAGAAATGTTGAAATCTATATTTTCAGTTGAAGTTGGTGGGTTTTTGGAACAATGAATCGAAAAGCAAGTCTTAAGGAAGCGATTATTTTTGGGTGTTCGCATAGGATGCATTTTGTTCAAAAACAGAGCACATATTTGTCTAGTTATATTACTGTTTAAAAGTTTGGGGTTTGTACAATTTGTTTTAAAATTTTGAATCTTCATTTATTTGATAAAAAATACAGTAAAAACAGTAATAATGTAATCATTACTCATCATTATATCATTAGTCTTCATTGTCACATGATCCTTTAGAAATCATTCTAATATGCTGATTTGGTGCTCAAACAATTCGTATTATTTATTACTATTATTAAAGCTGAAAACAGTTGTGCTACAATTTTTTTGGAACTGTTATAGATATTTGTCAGTATTGATGGGTAGAAAGCCTTTATTTTAAATATTTATTTGTAACATTATAACATTACACGTCTTTAATGTCACTTTTAAGCATTTAATGCCCCATTGCTGAATAAAGTTTTTTTTTTTTTTTTTTTTATCTTACAAACCCCAAACTTTTAAACAGTTGTGTAAAATAAAAATCATACGTACAAACTTATGCAAGCATCACAACATTATAATGCACAGCATGAAAAAAAGGATGTTCATTTTGAGATTTGAAACATTTAACAGTGATATAAAATGATTAGTGGTAAAATTAACATGGATAATTAAATACCCAATATTAGATGACAATCCAATATCACAATTCTAAAGGCACGAGATGAGACGCAACAGCCAAATATATCCATCTGGATGTGTATGCAAACCAACTTTTTATTTGTTTAACTCTGCTCAAAATAGTTTCAGCCCTTACATCTCTCCTGAAATTATTTCTAAAATCTTCCTGAAAAGTATCATATAAAACAGAAATTAGAAACAAAATGTAGATAATCTATTCTATACCATCCCTACTCGTCACTGCCAAACACAGCCCTACATCTACTTATTCGCCACTTACTTTTGACTTTCCCCCTCTGTCTGCCCTCCTCCTCCTCTTTTGTTTCCTCTGATCCTCTTGAGTGCTGCTGCAGACACACTATAAGAAAGAAGAGAGTGAAAGAAAGAATGAACAAAGGGCATTACTACAATGAAATGGATGGAGAAGCGTGCAGAAAAAAAAAACCCCAATGAGCACATTCCCAATTCTGTGCCAGGCACTCAGACGAGACTAAAGTCAATTATGCCCCGGCTTAGCCCATTCTGCAACCCGATTCAATTATTTAAATGAAAAATTTGCAATGAAACCTATGAGAGAATTAAAAAGCAGAATTTGGACCGCAATTGACTGTGGTTTATTGCTTTAAACAGCTGAATATTGACAATGAACCAAACGCAGACAAGTGCGTTTTTTCCAATGAGTGAGCAATGCTGAAGGAATGATGACGGCTTATCTGTGTTTCTTTCGAAATCTGTTAGTGTGAATGTGTGTATATGTGGGTTGAATCACATGCACAAGGAACTTTGATTGGACATGGCCTATTTTTTTCTAACAGTGGGTGTTGTAAACAGCAAAGAACAACAGAGAAGCCTTCAGACACAGGCTGGATCTAGGCTACACCAAAGTGAGCCTAATAAAGCTTAGAGTAACTGATAGGAGGTAGAATTAGAGATGTCAAAAGCGCAGGAAACCAAGTCAATACTAAACAAAAAAAATGATCAGACTCAATTTGGTACCAGACTCTTTGTGGTCAAGCCATCTGTGAGAAAAAAATCGGTGTGCTGCTGCTACGAAAATTACAGTAATCTCCAGCAAGAACAACAGAATGGCCTGATTTAACCTAGAAAGACAGTGGTTTATTACAGATGAACAACATGATGAGGGTAAACGACAGACATGTTTCATTAGTGCTAACGTCACAGACGAAGAGTCCCTGAAGTGCCTTAAACACACTTAAACCCTCATGCTCACTCTCTCCATGCATCAGTGGAAGAGCATGTATCCGTATCTGCGGACTTACACACCTGTCTCTCTTCTCTCAGAGCGATCATTGTGTTAATAAGATGAGCTCACATAACGCAGCTCCCCTAAATCTGTGACAGCGATCTCACTAAAATACTAGCGTACTGAATACAGTGCAGTATACACTGTATGTTGCCTAATATTCTTTCAAATAAGCAAATGAAACAGACATTATTTCATGATAATTTTTTTTAATTATATGTATGCTACAATGTTATCATGTGACCACCGTGTTGCATGTGAAATTGTGAATGCCATCCAGTAACCATATTATCATCAAAAATGACTTTGCTCCTCCTCTGAGTATTTAGTAAGTATATAATAATAATTTAAAGAAACTTCACAATTTAAAGTGCATTTCCACAATGACAAACAACAATTCTTATATGCATGCATTCACACATACATTAATACACTACATTATTTAATTAATAAAAATAATTGTACTACTACATCCACTTATATGTTATTTATCTGTATAGTATTAGTATGGTATTCTGAATATAATCTGTGTTTTCCGCCATCATCCCATCACAATGGGATGTCTGATGTTTTTTCTGATGTCTTTCACATAATGGTTGCCCGTGCCGTTGGATTATTTCGGGGGTTCAGTGTCAGGGGTCAAAGGGATTTGGATGTGGGTAAAGAGGTGGGCTTGAAACTTCATGATTCATTTCACTGCCGTCCCAATGTATGTTCTCATTCAGTACTTTAGTGAGTGTATGTTGCCAGCCTTTTGTAGACTCACCAATGAGAAGCAGATGTGTGTAGTTGCGTTTCTGAATTCTGATCTCTCTCTTTCGCTTTCCTTCTCCATCACACCCGCATAGAGTACATGCACTTACAGGTTCATGGCCAAAAGGCATGTCATTCTTTTTTTTCTCCAGTCAATCTGCATGATATGATCCATGCATGCAGACAAAATACACACAAAAACTCATGCTTTTATAAATAAACTGCACAAAGTCTAAATGGGGTTTTCCATAAACTCAGCGTTGAGGTATTTAGGAGCAAGCGAGCCAGAAAAAAGCCTCTGTGAACAACAAAGGCTGTCCGTAATCAGAGCTTTGAGGTGTAAGTTGTCCAAAACATTCTGAATTTTGTTCAAAACTTGGGAAGCGTGACGTGCCAGAAACCGAATGTTCCTAAAAATATTTTCCAGAAGAAAGCGGAGGGCTGTTTCAGTAATCTGTCCCGCAGCTAGAGTCGGTCCGCTCCTGGCGCACAATGCTGTTCCAACACAGTGAAAAACCCACCGAAAGAACTGGCAAAAACTGCAGTTACCACTCATTAAACACACAAACCGCAACCACACAGCGCTGATCGACAGATGAAAGAAACGTCAGGGTCGGAAGTTAAAAATGCAGATCCTTTGCTGGCGTTTCCTCGTCCAAGCATCAATCCATCCAAAACCAGAGAGGGGAGGAGGATGAATTGTGCTGAATGCGGGTGAGTATGATGTGATGTTGGGAAAGATCTTCAGGGCTCAGAGATTCGGCTGGGAAAGTTTACGACTGGAAGTAATGAAGAACCCATACACACACACACACACACAAAGAGGGAAAAAGCACTCAAACACTGCCTGGAAGCAACCTCCGAACCACAATCTGACCTTTATGATCAAGAACACACACAGACTTGGACTCCAAACAATTGTAGCCCACCAAACGCTCCTTATAAACACACATATGTATAAAAACACACAACACAGCTTAGGTTCACTCTGGAAGCACTGTTGGAGCCACCACCATCTGTGATCTGAATGCTTTGACAGAGCAGTGGGTGTGAGTGAGGACAAAACGGGCAGGACAGCAGAAGGTAATGTTACAACTGACACTAACACAATTGCCACAATAGCACCAGAGCCGAAACTACTGAGTGCTTGAGCTTCAGACTCTCACATTCTGGGCATTCCAGAGATTCTTCCAAACAGGACTTTGACCTCTACTGAGTGAACTCTGACCTTTTTTAGAGTATACCGTTACCACATTTCCATGTTTGTTTTTTTTACACACAAAGTGATTTAATTTTGTATCTTTCAGAGATGGCTTTCATTTAATTTCAAATTACATTGAGCTATTCTAGTACCACGTGGTTATAATAAAATAATAATGTAGTTTGGTTTTGCATTAAGTTGCTGTTTTGAAAACTACATTATCAATAGTAGTTACTGGGTCAAGATCAGCAGGTCTAAGGGAACAGTGCAGAGACCATTTTTCCAGCTTAACCCTCTGGGGACCAGAAACGCGCCGGCGCGTTTTGCTCGTTTTTTTTCACATAGCAGAAAAATAGACTTAAAGTACTACCATCATTTCTGTTCATATAGAGTTAAGAAATATGAGAAAATAATCTGTTAAATGTCTACTTTTTTATGTGCCCACATACAGTCGAAATAAAATATTGTGCTTTTGTAAAATAAAGAAAATAAACGGTGTGCGTTCTGCCTCTCGGTCACCGTGAACTTTTTTTCTGGAGCACGTCTCTAATCTTCAACACAACTGAGCTAATACTATTCACCCAGCCATAAGCAATATATCTTTTAAATCATTTGAGTTTGTACTTTTAAATGATCCGATTCAAAACTAAAATTATTATTCTCCGTTTATGTCATCTATATAAAAAGAGAGATGTGTCAGCCCGTCTCATTATCGTTCTCTCAGCTGATTATCTCTGGTAATGTGACATGCCCACGGAGAGCACGCGCTATTCAAACGCAAATATGTGAAGCAACACATTGAGACGCGTTAACGCCCATAAACTCTGAAAACACACATTATTTTTTAGCTAGATTAATCTACTGTCGTCTTGCGCGGCTATATGAGGAACAATCCTGGGACATTTACCACTGGGTTTATTTCGAGGATGAACAGATTCAGCTGAGAAGTAAGTGTTTTTTGCAAGTGCTTTGTTCTAATCGCGATATAGAATAACGTAGTGTCTGTAAACGGAAAAATAGCATACTGTTAAATGTGAATCATGTTTGTGTGTGTGTGTGTGTGTGAATGAATGAATGAATGAATGAACGCACAGATACGCACTGTTACAGACTAAATAACAGACAACATTTCGTTGACTCGTTTTGGATAAAGTTTTTACTCTAAAATAGACATCAAATAAGCTTTTTTTAGGAGTTTCTGCTCATATGTTAAATATATAGTATGTTTTGTCAATAAACTAATCAACTAAGATGTTATAGTGTTTGTTCAAGCTATATCAAAATAATGAATCCTCAACTTTGAAATATGTATGATCAAACTAAGACATTTATGGAGAAAGACAATTTTCTTTTCAAGATGTTTCCAACTCTAACTTTGAACTGAAATAAAACCATGTCTATATGGTGAAGGGTGTGTGATAGAAGTGTCCAGACGTATGCACCCTGTATTTTCCTTATATAAATCCAAACAATCTAAAAGCCATTCTTTTTTAAATCTCCTCATTAGTTGTGCAAGGCTTCTGTAATGATATGGCCTGATAGCACCTAATAGGGCCATTATGGGGAGGGTCTTTGTCTTTCTCAGGTGTGGAATGCCACACATATTAATGAGAGATCAAGCCTCCTGCATAAAGCGTTCTCAAACAAAACACGTCATTAAAAATGTAAAAGACTTTATTGACTTATCTGAATGAGTAGTCAGGATGATTCTCACATAGTTTTGGAGCAAATATTCTAGGCTATGTGATACAATTTTCAAAAGTCTTGTGAATAAATAATCAATATGTGTTTTGTGGTCTTATTTCAGCAACTTTCATTTTTATTTTTTTCAATAGCCACGCATAAACATTATTCTATTAAAAATACAAACATGTACATACATGTAGGGGTGTGCCGGTTTCAGAATTGGTGATGACGGTTATGACGTGAGTCAAATGTGACGGTTCGTAACATAACCGTCGGGGGGGGGGGGGGTGAGAGTGAGGAGTCACGTGCCGATTTGGGCGGGGTCTGAGCCGGTCGGCCATGATGGTAGGAGACGCTATCGGTTGCCAGGGGCAACGCATTCAGAACTTTAGAGTCGCGACTAAACATTCCAGAAATAGCGAAAGAGAGACAGCGCAGCTTAGTATTTGTTTACATTTTACCGATACGCCGCAGTTTCTTTGGAAGATATGGAGAAGGAAGAGAAATGAAAGGGGTTCTATCGGGAGAGACTAAATAACAATGCTAGCCAGCTTAGAGAAACTGCTTGTCAATAAACTGACAGCGAGCAAAGCCTGCTTTCAAAAGCAACACATTTCAGCACAGTTCGCCTTTTATTTAACACAAACGAACGAAATTAATACTCTGTTATTCAACTAGAGTTGTTTCATTTGTTATAGATATATCTGTACCGTGAAATGTTTTAAAAATACACTTTTTTTAATGACGTAAGATTCGCATTGACAGGGGAATGTCGATCCGATCTGTTCGCTTAACGTTGCACGGCAGGTGCAAATGCACGTATCTGATTCATATCAAATTTATTTCCACATATGAATGAGGCCTGAATGAAACATCAAGTATGACTGAACTCTCGCAGTTTAACGTTACAGGTTTGGGGGTTTCTAAGTCTTGCACCCGCAGCCGCAGCAGAATTGTTCAGCTTCTAATGACTTAAAGCTTCTGAACTCTTGCATTGTGTAGGCAGTAACGTTAGTCAGATACCATAAACAAACCAGGTAATTAACTTTGTCAGCGTATGTGAAAGGTGCTAGTGCTTTGGTCTTTCGTCCATTCTGTAGCAGGTCGTACGGGTCCATGTTGATGTCAAGTAGTTTCTCTAAATAACGCTGCTTTGTGTTGTTATTTAGTCTCTCCCGATAGAGCCCCTTTCCTTTTGCTTCCCCCTTCTTCATTTATTCCCAAGAAACTGTGCCTTATCGCAAAAATGCAAACAAATATCAAGCTGCTCTCTCTCTACAGTCGCTATTTCTCTCGGTCTCACGGTCGAAGTAACCATGACAACGGATAGCGTATCCTTCCAAGATGGCGAATCCTTCCCACAATGCAACACGGAGTGATACGCGTGACGTCACCTTCTCATTCTCAATAGGACAACTTAAGGCCAATTTATACTTCTGCGTCGAGTGTACGCCGTAGTGTACGGCGTAGGCTACGCACGTAGGCAACGCCGTCATGAGCATTTATACTTCTGCGTTTAGGTCTGCGTTGCTCTGCAGTACAGCGCCGAAACGCTAGTTGGCGGCGGAGGGTTTTAATGTTCCACTGTGTTTAGATTCCTCGCGGCAAGAAGAAGAAGATT
>NW_026607345.1:0-25736 GCF_029890125.1 Rhinichthys klamathensis goyatoka
GTGATGTAACCCGAATGGAATATACCTTTTGTATTTTTTCCTCTCTAATGAGGCTCGATCACTCTTTTTTCCTGCGTATAAGCAAGATTCAATATAGACTGTCACAGAAGACCACTTTGCTTCCTGTTTTGTGGCGATGGACTTTTTTTGTTGTTGTTGTGATTGGCTAAGGCTCATGGCAGAGCCATCACACAAACCAAGAACAGTCATTGGACAAAAATAAATTTATTTTGTATTATTCATAGTTGTCGCAACAATGTTTTATGCCTAAGCTGAAATTAGCATTTTTGTTTTCATATTAAAATACTTCCTCAAATCCCAGCTTATTATGTAAAGAAAACTCCTGTTTTGGGGTAAAATATTACCGGGCATTTCTTGACAGTATTTGTGAGATTGTTTTGTATGAGAGAGGGCGGGGAAGAGGAGGGTCATTCTGGACTCTGTCTTTAATAAATAAACAATGAAGAAGCCAGAGCTTCTCAATCCCTTTTATATCTCCTGTGACATTCTGATGGATTACACGGCCATCTGCAGCAGAATCTGTGTGCGTGTGTGTGTGTGTGTGTGTGTGTGTGTGTGAGGGGAGGGGGTGAGCCATATTTTACACACATACATAAATCCAGACAGGCAGTGCTTTGTTATGCGCGTTTGTCAGCAGGCCATTTGGGTTAAAGGGAGTGAGAGACAGGTGAGCAGGTTGAGGGTTGTGCATACAGAACAAAGATGGACGACAGATGACTGATGGGACAAAGAGAGATGCTTCAGTGATTGAGTGTATGAACTTCCTTCATTAATCAGATCCTTTTAATGACTCGGATCAAAGGTTCATGTATAATTAAAAAGCAGAGCAATAATGCACCTGCTTCATCGGGAATTATGTGTGTGTGAGGGCGAGGAGAAAAGAGAAGTGGATTCAGTAAATCTGATAAAACCATGTCATATTTCATCCCAATATCCAAAATAAGAAATGGTGCTATATTATATTAATCAAAGTCTAAATTTACTAAACGCTTAATAGTCATGAAAATAATGTCACAATGCTAAATCAATCAATCACTCTTTTTTTTTTTTTTTTAGGTTTAAAAGTGACCTGTAAATGTTTTCTTGAGATTCACCCACATGTAAACCAACTAGTCTAGAAACTAGAAAGGTCTCACTGTCATATGCCCCAAGCGTTTCTTTCAGGGCACAACCTTTTTCGATTTATCATCTTGAACTTTAACTCTGAACGCCTGGCCTTGACCTCCATCACCACCAACATCATCAATCTGCTCAGGGTCCTCATCGTGCGCTCAGGGTCCTTTCTGTAGTCATGGCCCGAATATCAGCTGGATGTTTCCTGAGCCAGTAGACATCACAGATTTTACCCTTGTTATTAAATTGTCTTTTAATATGGCATCTCTCTTTTTAAATTGATTGCTTGCGAAATTCCCCCGCAGGAAGATAGAAATCATTGGTAATTAGGTTAATGTCTGCAGTCCGGTGAGGAAAGAGCCTCTCATCCACGTCTCACTTTGTGCGCTAGAGCAGCTGTCAGAAAAGAGACAAGTTTGGAGATGAGAAAATGGCCTTATTTTTAAAAGAAGGATTTAAGCAGATCAAACGTTTATTACAGGATTATATAAATTGGTGCTGAATGTCATTTGAATGCATTTATATGATATGATAATCTGATATAATTTGCTCTTTTTGTGGTTCATTTCAGCACATAGGGCTTTATATTGCGGATGGCTGACTCCTAAGACTGTCCAAACACATTTTCACACACTAAACACAGCTCTAAGCCTTTGCAACTGACATTTGTATGGGTTTTTAAAACGGACGCACCTTCTGGAAAGGTTATATACAGCAGATATTTACTGGATTTCTTCTTTGTTATCTGGTTTATTGGTTAGGACAGCCAGGCCATGCACACTACTCACCCGACCACGTCTCTGACACTTTCTGGATTTTAAACGTTGGAACAATCCTGTTATCCTGAAGCGTAAGAGTAGAAAATCCTATCTTGAGTTATACTAAACAACCTATGAATATTACTAAATAGCAATATTCAACAAAAGTATGTAATAAATAATTGACTAGTCAATAATTCCGCTTATTGCCATATGGTATGTACCTTATTGTTCAAAAGTTTGGGGTTTGTAAGATTTTTTTAATGTTTTTGAAATAATTACCTTATGCTCATCAAAAGCTGTGTTTATTTGAACATAAATACAGTAAAAACTGTAATATTGTGAAATATTATTTAATATTAAAATAACTGATTTCTATTTTATTATATTTTTAAAAAGTAATTTTAAAAAAAAATGTGATGGCAAAGCTGAATTTTCAGCATCATTACTCCAGTCTTCAGTGTCACATGATCCTTCAGAAATCATTCTAATATGTTGATTTGATGCTCAAGAAACATTTCTTATTAATCTTGTAAACAGTTGTGCTGCTTAATATTTTTGTGCAAACTGTCATACATTTGTTTTATGATTCTTTGATGAATAGAAAGTACAATAGAGCAGTTTTTTTAACAATGTAAAAGTCTTTACCTTCACTCTTTTAATGCATCCATACTGAAAAGTATTAAATTGGTACTGGTACTAAAGATTTCAAAGTTTTCATCCCTAAAATGCTATAATGTCCTTACATCACTGATTATAGGGATTGTTACCAAAAAAAATAAATGTCATATATATATATATGAGAGAGGGTAAATGATGACAGAATACAGCTTCATATAAACATGGCAAATTGAACTACAATGTGGCAAACCTGTTGCCTTTGCATTGACCAATTATAGAAAATTAACAGCATTGGATCTGAATAAAAAAATTCAACAATGCCAGTATGATAGCAAATATATTGCTTATTATTTTAATTCACAGTAAACAGAGACACAAACATGGATGATCCCTTCAGACCAGAAAAGACCCAAGTCTTTTTGCTTCAAGGCAGTGCCAGTCTCACTCCCTGATATTTTTTTATTTGCAAAGCTCTTCTTTTGTGCCACGGTCATCTTACGTTAATTAAAGACTTTTGTGATTGTACCTCAAGATTAATAGATAGAGAAATAAGAACATTGTCGTACTCTTTTCTTCTTTCTGTTTCACTCACAATTCCTTGTGTCAGCAAGTCAGGAAGGGTTATTAAAATTAGGACTTCGATATTCAAGCTCCAAGAAGAGTTGTCGGAGATGACAAAGTACAGGCAGGGAATGATCAATGATGAATACAGTTTGATGCATATGATTCGGAGCCAAAGTGAGTGTTGCTGTGATTTAGTCTCAGGTGTGGTTGATCCAGAGTGGGCTTAGAGCTGGTATTGATCTGTGAGTTACCTGAAGGCTCCTGTCAGCCTGTGTCTGTAGCAGTGCTGCAGAGGAATGGAAGGACCCTCCATCAAAGTCACTTGTAATGCAATTCTGGGATGAAGAATGAAACTCCATTTGTGAGGTATTTCACAATTTAAGAAATCGTATGTGGTTTGATGAAAGGCTTCTTGTGTGGATACTTTTTTGGGTACGTCCCAATTGCTCGATAGTCCCTTGTGAAGTGGACTTCAATGAGTGTGTTTCTGTTTAGTCTGAAAGGCTAACTTTATCCTCCGTTCATTGTTCACCATTTCAGTACTGCACAAAGTTAGGCTAAAATAAATCAGGTTAAATTCAGTTAAGAGGTGCTGCATTTTTATTCAGATAAATTTGTTTCAGATGTGTTTTTACAGAGTTGTTTGGGACATACCTAAACAGAGTGGTTATTCAGATAGAAACACATCTATCATTGAGGTCTGAGTGAACTGATGTAAAAAAGCAACAAGGCGGACTCAGCGTTTTAATATAATAAAGGCTGGAACTGTTATTTATGGCACCCACCACCACTTACTATGAGAGCAGAGCGTGACTGAACTTCTCAATTTTGGCGGAGAGGCTGATGCTATAAAACATGCTGTAAACCACCCTAGTTTGAAATATTGAAATGACTCGTATTGTGTATACGTGTGTGGAGTATGTACAGTTACTGTGTTCACCCCTGAAGGGGACTGTGAGAACTGAGAAGAAAGGTTTGATGGAGAGAGAATATGTTTTCATGCAGAAAACTTGATCAGCTAACCTTGCTTTTAAGGATTTTATTCTCAATTAAATTAAGTTAAATCTGATTCTTGAAATCAAACAATATTCTAATTAAATTATGTGAATCTTTATTGGAAGTTGAATGTTGTCTAGTCTGTCATCATTTGATTTGTAGTAATGTGTTGGTTTGTTGTAACTATGCCAGTTCTTCAATATCTGTCGATGTTTCTCAATACTGTTAACATGAAACTGTTGATATGCAAATGAGCAGAGATAGATATTTCTGGACTTGTGCTTCTCCTTTGTTTATATCTTATTAAATAAAATCATATAGTAATTTTGAAAGACTCACCCTCTTTGCCCTCCACCCTCACCACTGGGGTTCCTCAGGGATCGATGTTAGGCCCGTTTACCTTCTCCTATGGTGATTATGTAACATCATTCTGTCTAATTTTAGAGACAGAGGCAGTTTTTACGCGGTTGTGCAGCCCCCCCCCCCCCCCCCACACACACACACACAACCCACCCACACACACACAGTCACAGTCCACTATTGTCTCAGCCTTTGTAATCGGCTTTTTAGTAGCTTTACCCCTCCATAAATAACTTATAAATTTATACCTGGACAAGCAACTATCCTTTATCTCTTTAAAGTTATAACACTCTCTCAATAAGACAAAATCTCACAACACAACTCAAAATCTTATTAGAATCACGTTTATCTTTATATGAAATATTTATAACAAAAGAACATTATCTAATGTGTCTAAACGCTGCAGTCAGAGCAATTAGCTGGAATGGTAGTTGAAATAGAGATGGCTAAGCTCTTTTTCTCATTTCACTGTGAATCTGTCCTCTCCTCTGTAGTGACCATTCGTCACGCTACACCGATGTCATTTCCTGTTCCCAATTTTGGCATCTGTGCCTTTGCCTTGTGCCCCCTCTTTCCAATACAGACAGATGATAGCAATCCCTCACCACTGTTAGCCTCGTATCTGCAGGCTACGAGCGTGAATGAGCTAAATGAAGAGTTTGTTGATCTTTTTCCATATCTTTCTCCCTCTTTCTCTCTCTTGCTGCTTTGTCTTTGAGCCGTCCTTTGTGTTTCCTTTGCCATGGGTATTTATTGTGGGAACGGCTGCGGCCTGCGAGTAGAGTTAGCTTACATGAGAATACACACCCACATGTTATTCTCCCCGTTCCCTAGATGTGTGCATACACACCTCCGTCATGGAGTCATATATCATAATTTACTTCATTACTTAGTCATGATTTTCCTGCATGTTGGCCAATTCAGCAAAGGAAAGTCTCATAAAATTAAAGGGATATATCACTCAAAAATGAAAATTCTTATTATTTATTCAACCTAATGTTGTTCCAAAACTGTACGAATTTTTTCTTTTGTGGAACATAAAGGAAGATACTTTGAGAAATGTCTGTTTTGTGTTTGTTTGTCTATACAATGGAGCAAAAAAGTCAGTTACCACTGACTTTTTGACATTTTGAACTATTTTCATTAAAAAAATCATTCAAAATGTAAAATATTAAGCTGTTTTTAACATAATGATGATAATAATAATGAGAAATGTTTCTTGAGCATAAAATCATCATATTAGAATGATTTCTGAAGGATCAGGTGACACTGAAGACTGGAGTAATGATGCTGAAAATACAGCTTTGATCACAGGAATAAATTACATTTTAAAATATATCCAAATAGAAATCAGGTATTTCAAATTGGAAGAATGCTTCACAATAGTACTGTGCATGTGGTGTGCATACCTTACCAACCCCAAACTTTTGAACGGAAGTGTATAAATAGCAAAAAAAAAACTTTTTAAATTAAATTTAAATAACTATATTAGATGCTTGAACAGTGAAATTACGAAATCGTGCTAAAGTAGCTAAAAGCGTTTGCGTTGTGTAGAGTATATTTCAGATTTAAGCAAATTCACTCGTGGCCATGGATCCAGAGTTTAATATAAGAGACGAGAGTCACTGGGAAGAAAATAATGGAAGAGCAGTTCAGCATGAACTGATTTAATAACCGGAAAGCTTATCTCTCAACCAACAAATCCACTATTCACCCCGAAGGCAAAAACCTTCCCACAATGCCACTCTACTCTATTACTGTAAATAATAACCATTGTGTCATTGTAAGGCCTAACCAGCAGAGGGAGCTCTCACCGGAATACTGACTGTGATCCACGCCCTCTTCTTCTACACTCATTTCCTGTTTGCCTGCCTATTTATTCAGAGACCATGCTTTCACTCGTCGCGAAGTATTGCCAGTTTACACTGCCTTACCAAGCGTTATTGTCTACTCTCTACTGCCTGTCTGCCTGTGTATGATTCTGCCTGATTCTCTGCCTTACGATTCCTGGATTACCCCTTGTATTGGTTGCCTGTTTGGACTGATGTTACTGCTTGGACCCCTTGCCTGCTTCCTGACTTATGCCTTTTGGATCTCCCTATTGGATGTGAAACTTTCTGACAGTCACGTTTGTTCATATCCACTGCCTGCCTTCTCTCAACTGCTAAGGGTGAATCTCACAAATAAACTCCCGCAAATGGATTCTCACTCTGCCTCTGCATCTTCATTACAGAATACTTCGCCTCCTTTGAGTCCAGCGGAAGTTACTAATTTGCAAGCAGCATTTGCTTATCAGAGCGAGATGTTAAAGGGCTACCAAGAACAACTCGCTAAACTCCAGTCAGCCAATGAACATCTGACTCATTACATCCACTCTCTTCCACCATCCACACCAAAGACGGTAAATTTTGCACTTCCTGAGAAGTTTGATGGTTCTGCCGAACAATGTAAGGGCTTTGTTCGTCAAGTCCAGCTTTACTTTGAACACCAAGGGGAAAAGCTTGAAACTGAAAGGAAGAGATGTGCATTTTTAATGACACTGTTGACAGGTAAAGCGATCGACTGGGCTGCCGCTGTTTGGGACTCTGATTCACGATTCCGAGGTTCAGTGGACTATTTCATTCAACAACTCCGTGAAGTGTTCGAATACCCTGCTGGAGGTAAGGATATATCCACGCAAATAATCCACATCACACAAGGTAACCGCACTGCGGCTGACTACGCTATTGAGTTCAGGACACTAGCTGCACAGAGTGGCTGGAATGATGTTGCGTTAAAAGCCATGTTTCAACGCAGCCTCAATCCCGAGTTACAAACTGAACTAGCCTGTAAGGGGGAAGAAACCTCCTTTTCCGAATTTGTCACTCTCGCCATCAAAGTCGACAATCTCATGAGACAAGCCCCAACACGCAAGAAAAGCAGGGGAGAGTCACCCCGTTTTCTACCCCCCATCACAACAAGACATGATCCGCATGACGAGCCAATGCAACTTAACGTCTCCCGGCTCTCGGAAGGAGAGAGAGAGAGACGCCGGCAACATCAGTTGTGTTTTTACTGCGGTGAAGCAGGTCATCGCAGTCTCGGATGTCCACACAAAACCATCCCCACTCCGAGGGTAAATATCGAACATCTCTCCCTACTCAGTAATAAATCACTTACCTTACCTATCACTCTGAAGTTTGACACCATGTCTTTTGAATTGACAGCGTTGATTGACTCTGGAGCCGCTCTGAATCTTATCAATAAGGACATCATCACAAAGTACAACATCCCCGTTCAGCCATGTAAACCACCCATCAAGATCAAGTCCATTGACGACACGCTCATTGGAGAGGGAATCACTCATCAAACCACTACTATCACTCTCAAAGTCGGCTTGCTTCATCTGGAATCTATCTCGCTGTATGTCGTTGACTCCCCCAAACACCAAGTCGTTCTAGGACATCCCTGGCTATCTATCCACGATCCAGATATCTCCTGGCACCATGGTGAGTTAACTCATTGGTCCCCGTTTTGTCTAAGCAACTGCATCCCCACAACGCCACTGCCTTGTCACACCACCAGCATTGAGAGCCCTGACACCAAGAAAACCGTGAACATCCCTGCTGTTTATCACCATCTCTCTGAAGTTTTCAGCAAAACCAAAGCTACACAGTTACCACCACACCGACCATGGGACTGCGCTATCGATCTCCTTCCCCACGCCATGCCACCCACCTGCAAAGTTTATCCCCTTACTCGGACCGAAAGTGAATCTATGGAGGAGTACATCACAGAGGCTCTGGACTCAGGTTTTATCCGTCCGTCTGTCTCTCCAGCCGCTGCTGGATTCTTCTTCGTTGAGAAGAAGGATGGAGGGTTAAGACCATGCATTGACTACCGGAGACTCAATAATTTAACGGTTAAGTTTCGTTACCCCTTACCTCTAGTACCTTCTGCCCTGGAACAGCTGCGGGAAGCCACCATTTTTACAAAATTAGACTTAAGAAGCGCCTATAACTTAATCCGAATCAAGGAGGGTGACGAGTGGAAAACTGCGTTCCACACCACTAGGGGGCACTACGAATACCAGGTTATGCCTTATGGACTTTCTAACTCACCTGCCATCTTCCAATCATTCATCAATGAAATTTTCAAGGATCTCCTGAATCAGTTTGTAGTGGCATATATTGATGACATTCTCATTTACTCCAAGTCTGAAACAGAACATATCAACCATGTGAAAGTGGTTCTCTCGAGATTACTCAAGAATCATCTCTACGTCAAGGCAGAGAAATGTGAATTCCATGTCAACCAAACCACCTTTTTAGGATATCACATCAATCATCATGGCGTTAAAATGGATGAAGTCAAGGTATTAGCAGTCACGGAATGGCCCCAACCCACAACAATCAAGGAGTTACAAAGATTCCTAGGCTTCGCAAATTTCTACAGACGTTTCATCCGCAACTACAGCACCGTGGCAGCACCTCTAACATCACTTCTGAAGGGTAAACCCACAAAACTTAAGTGGCACCAAGAGGCAACCCAAGCATTTGTCACCCTCAAGGAAAGATTCACGTCAGCCCCCATTCTGAAACACCCCGACCCCAGTATACCCTTCATCGTCGAAGTGGATGCTTCTGACTGCGGAATTGGAGCTGTACTCTCACAGAGACACGGTCAACCGGGCAAAGTTCATCCTTGTGCATTCTTCTCTAGAAAACTAACAGCTGCAGAACGAAATTATGATGTGGGGAACAAGGAACTGCTATCTATGAAGGCCGCCATCGAGGAGTGGCGACACTGGTTGGAGGGGGCAATTCACCCTTTTCAAATCATCACCGATCACAAAAATCTGGAGTACATCAAGGGTGCCAAACGCCTCAACTCACGTCAGGCTCGATGGGCTCTGTTTTTTACTCGCTTCCAATTCACCGTGGCCTATCGACCAGGCAGTCAGAACGGTAAAGCAGATGCACTTTCTAGACGACATGACCTTCCTACAAGAACCAACACCTCTGAATCCATCCTTCCTCATTCCATTATCCTAGCTCCTATTTCATGGGATATCATGGAGGAATTGCGTCAGGAACAACAACTTGAACCACAACCTGCTAACTGTCCCCCTGACAAGGAGTATGTTCCGCAAAATCTGCGTCCACGCATTACGCAATGGGTCCACACTTCCCTTAGTGCAGGCCACCCCGGCATTTCTCGCACCATCCATCTCATACAAAATTCATTTTGGTGGCCTACCATGACACAGGAGATCACCGCTTATGTCAAATCTTGTCAAGTCTGCGCCCAGTCTAAAACCCCCAAAGAATCACCCTCAGGTCTTCTGCAACCACTACCCATTCCACAACGACCATGGTCCCATCTATCCATAGACTTTGTGACGGATCTCCCTTCATCCAACCATTTCACGACTATTCTCGTAATCATCGACCGGTTCTCCAAATCCTGCCGCTTAATACCACTAAAGGGACTACCCACTGCCATGGAAACGGCCCAAGCCTTATTCAACCACGTCTTCAGAGTATATGGTCTTCCGGAGGATATCGTCAGCGATAGAGGCACACAATTCACTTCCCAGGTCTGGAGAGCTTTCTGCAAACAGTTAGATATCAATGTGAGTCTCACATCAGGTTATCATCCCCAAGCCAATGGCCAAGTTGAACGCCTTAACCAGGAAATCGGCAGGTATTTACGAACCTACTGCAGTCGGGAGCAACATCGCTGGTCAGAATTCCTACCCTGGGCCGAATATGCTCAGAACTCCCTCACACACACATCTACCGGCTTGACCCCCTTCCAGTGCGTCCTGGGGTTCCAACCTCCCTTGTTCCCGTGGTCGGGCGAACCCTCTTCTGTCCCTGCAGTGGATGAATGGATTCAACGTAGTGAAAGGGTGTGGGACAGTGCACACGTCCGTCTCCAGCGGGCCGTCAGAACACAGGAGTTCCAGGCCAACAGACGACGTCGCCCACATCCTCCCTATCAACCAGGACAACAAGTCTGGCTCTCGACTAAGAACATCAAGCTCAAGCTGCCCAGTAGGAAGCTCAGTCCTAGGTACGTTGGCCCTTTTAAAATTCTCAAAAGAATAAATGAAGTCACTTACCGATTAGAGCTTCCTACTAACTACCGCATATCTCCCTCCTTCCATGTTTCTCTCCTCAAACCGGTCCACCCGAATGCTTACCCTGTCCATGAGAACCCAGAACCACCACCTCCACTGGACATAGATGGTACTCCTGCGTATCTTGTCAATCAGTTACTGGACTCTAGACGAAGAGAGGGTCGGCTCCAATATCTGGTGGACTGGGAGGGTTATGGACCCGAGGAGAGATCGTGGGTAGCTGCCCAGAACATTTGTGACCCGTCCCTCATAGAGGACTATCATCGAGCCAGACCTGACCGACCAGCACCTAGACCACGGGGACGGCCGCGTCGAGCTCCAGGAGTCGCTCCTAGAGGGAGGGGTTCTGTAAGGCCTAACCAGCAGAGGGAGCTCTCACCGGAATACTGACTGTGATCCACGCCCTCTTCTTCTACACTCATTTCCTGTTTGCCTGCCTATTTATTCAGAGACCATGCTTTCACTCGTCGCGAAGTATTGCCAGTTTACACTGCCTTACCAAGCGTTATTGTCTACTCTCTACTGCCTGTCTGCCTGTGTATGATTCTGCCTGATTCTCTGCCTTACGATTCCTGGATTACCCCTTGTATTGGTTGCCTGTTTGGACTGATGTTACTGCTTGGACCCCTTGCCTGCTTCCTGACTTATGCCTTTTGGATCTCCCTATTGGATGTGAAACTTTCTGACAGTCACGTTTGTTCATATCCACTGCCTGCCTTCTCTCAACTGCTAAGGGTGAATCTCACAAATAAACTCCCGCAAATGGATTCTCACTCTGCCTCTGCATCTTCATTACAGTCATGGCCATCAGCTCAGAGAAAGCATACCTTGACAAAAATCAGGGGCAATAATTTCCGGCTGGAAAACCTGAGGACGCATAGATTTATAATTTATTACACACCTTGTACGTCGAGGTGAAAGTCTGTCATCGCTTTTAAATACAAGCGAGTTTTCTAGAGCAAAAAGGATCAGGTCTTTCTGCTGAGTCAGGGCTGGTGCCCTGCAGGCCACTGTAGCAGAGCTGTATTCATTACCTTCTATTCCTCTGAGACACGAGCTTTATTAGAGAGCGACAGGCGGGTGGGGCACGAGTTGAATCAAACGGAAATGTTGAGAGCCGGCCGCTTTATTATCAGGAGAAGAGCAGAGGAAGACAGGGCGCTATATAATGAAAAACAAGTTTAATGCATTTGCACATCAGATTTCTAATGGAAATGACATCTGAGAGAGAGGAAGAAAGAGAGAGAAACAGAAATAATTAATGTTATGTAAAAAAAAAAAAACACAAAATGTAGTGTTGGCACCACTTCCAACTCAACCATTAATTGTGTGCGGTGCTGCTTAGCTGGCCGGCACTGACCTTGGCATTTCACTTGGATTTATGGGTCAGCGTAAGCCTTTGACCAGTCATATTTCACTCTGTGAACACATCAGCAAAGCATGACTGAACACAGTTGTGTCTTGTCATTTGTTTTGGTTACGAGAAGGACTACTTCTATGGTGTTTATGTGGTGCAATTATGTTTTAAAGAGCATTTACACTCCCTTTTTTTTCTTTTGTGGGAGGAATGTCAAATGTGTTTGAAATGACATGAGGGAAAGGAATTGATATCCATTCATCTCATTCATTTGTGAGAGCTTTTGATTCATAATATGATTCATTTGTCATCTACTGAATGTACTACCTTTCCCTCCTCCGCTTTCTCTTTGTAGTCTTAGGCTCTTCTGTGTTTAGGCAAGCTGTTCATTATGCTTGTAATAGTGATTGTGTGTAATCAAGTAAATGTAATTGGGTGTGGGAGTAATTAAGTATCTTCAATAGTTTGGAAGAGGGTTAATGAGACCTCTTCAGCTTCCTGTTGGGTTTTGCCTCTCAGGTCTCCTGAAGGAAGTGCTTTGTGTGGAGAGGAACTCTGTTTCGGTTTTTTTCGGTTTCTGCTTCCTTCTCTGAGGTGAAATGCCACTTTATAAAGACAAGAATTTTTCTTGCTTCCATCTTCAGACATCATTCACACTCCGCTCACGTCTCACGGAGGAGACGGGGATAAGACAGGGAAATGTCATTAATTTCGTGTCAGTTTGCTTAACTTTTGTGTCTTTGAATTTATTTGTTTATTTATTTCGCTCATTTAATGCTGAATGTAACTTGACATCGCATTATCCTGAGGGTTTGCAAACACCTAATACGAGGAGAGAAAAAAGGGAGCGGAAAATTGAGATGGATGGGAGCTGGAGGAATGGAGGATGTGTGTGTGTGTTTTATGTCGCGAGAGACAATATTTGTTAAATGTTCTTAGTGTAGCCTTTGGCTCTGATACTCTGCTCAGAGATGAGTGTAAACAAACTCGTTAAACCCACAAAACAGACCGTTTAATTGTTTCATTTGGTTTGACAGCTCACGTAGAACAGCGCAAAGTTTTACTACTGTAGAGTTCAGCCTTTAAACTTCTACATTCATCCCATCTTGCCTTCATGTAAGTGTCAGTCTAGCATATTTCAGAAAAAGTCAACACAATGTTCATGGTTACAATAAACACAATGAGTGTAAAAATTCGATTGTCAATCTCCAAGCTGCTAAAAAAAGAGTTTTTTTTTTATTTACAATAGTTTTAAATGTATCATTTTTTAATATTCATTATTATTAGTGGTTATCAATATATTTTAGTATTTTAAAATTTCCGATGATCGAATTTGTAATTTTGTCCAAGCTATATTTTTCTGGCACAGTGAGGATTTTGAACGAGTGACCGCATCAAACTTTCACACTAACTTAATGAATACATTAATATACACCATGATTTATTGGTAGAAAACATTGTAATGAGCAACAGTTAGCTATTTACTATTTCTGAATATGCAATATATCAAAAGAAAGAAAATGTGGTCTAGTTTCATTTTAAAAAAGCAACATTTTGAGCAAAAATCTGAGAAAATCGCTTTTTTGTCACAGACTACATTCAGATCGGGTTCAGAGAGATGATCAAAACTCAGATGGAGTAGATCGGGTCCATCAACACCCCTGATACTTACACAGTCCTATAGCTGGGTCGACATTTCATTCACTAACATTTGGCAGTTTTGATTTATATGCTGTTTAATGTTGATGATCGTGTTATTTTGCATGTGTATCTGCTCACATATGCAATCGCTTGTTTCTGCTTCTTCTTCGCATGTCCTTTGATCAGGAGATTCAGTACTCTTTCAGAAGATATGTCATAGCGCCCCCTAACCGCATAACAGTGAAAACACAGAAAGCCGTAAATTTCCGTCAATGGCGGGGAAAGAGTTAAAAAGAAACCTAAATGCAGCATAGTTACTTTATTCAGTGAATCCTGATTTTTTTTATGAACTGCTTCACTTGAATGATTCAGACTTTCCAATGTCACATATGAGAGGACTTTTCATCAATAACAGTGCATGTAGCCATTTAAAATGGTTGCCACGTTGCGCAAGTTTAAAAATAGTTAAGTGACAAATATAGTTATGATGGTAGTGTTGCTACTTTTAGCTAGTTACTCCCTAACACTGCCAGTGTTGGTTTTGCATGCAGGCTCTGGGTGTGTTGAGTTTATGGAATGTATCCGTGAACCACACCTGCTTCTGAGACTTATTTTCAGAAGAACCTGTAGGTTTAGCCATAATCATATATTCCTGTTGTAATCACCTTGGGGACACCACAGGATCACTGATTTGAATTAGTGTGTTGTGGTGAAATATCAGAGTAAGTGCTGACCTGAGGCTGACAGAACTGTAGTCACGCTAAGGTGTGGTGAGGTCTTTCCCCAGAGCGCCGGCGTCCTGAGGTTACACGGCTTGTTTTTGTGAACAGATGAACCACTCCAGGAATAATACTCAGAGAGGTGTGCGTCTTTATCCATGTGGGACAGTGATGTTGTTAATGCCATTAGTATAGTGGGTTGTGCTCTAGACGGTGGGCATGAGAAATAATCCAGAGCAACGGTACATGGCAACATCTAATCCACAGAAAACCGATTCCCTCAACCCTGAAAGTCCTTTTAAGGCCTTTTTCTGCTCCATGTTTCAAACACACACACACACACACACACACACACACACAGACAGAGAGAGTTTCTATAACCAGTAGAAACCGCTGTGCTTCCCTACTGTTACTTTTCTAAATGGATCCACTTGCTCTGGGCATGTGGAAGGTGTATTACTTGAAGCACACATGTCCGGAATGTATAATGAGTCTTTCCCTCTCACTGGGGCATTGCTAGTTCTGGCGATTTGGAACCCATTTTTCTATTTAGTGGGTTTAGAGACGGAGGTTCAGACTTAACATGTTTTTTCTTCAGTGGCGCTGGGTAAAGAATAATTGTGTGATTTTGAAACGCATTTTTGGCTCTTCTTCACAAAAGTTGCCAAGGCAGTAATAAATCAAAAAGAAAAAGAAAAGCGTATAAAAGACAATGATTTGTAATTGAATTGGCAGTGTTTTTTCATTCATATATGGGTTCGGTATAGGCCTAAGTATTTAACAAGTTTACAGACACGTATGGACAAGTATTTCTGCCATGGAATAAAAAAAATAAAAAGGGTAATTACGACTTTATCTGACATCTCAATCGCAAGTTTATAACAATTCTGATAAAATAAATTAGCTGGACGATTCATAAATTGAGAATCACAATTTATTTGTTAAAAATAGAGATCCCGAATCTCCCACGATTCTGAATTGACAACTTACAAAATATCATGTAATTACTAGAGGTTCTGACAAAACATTAACTGCTGCAGTCTATTTAAAAATATATATTGAATTAATTTGAATGAATTATTGATCTGATTTGAGTGAATGATTCAATGACTCACTCAAAGACTTCACTTGTTTCATTACTGAATGAATCAGCATTTTTGAACAAATCTCTTGAATGAACGAATAGGAAATATATTTGTAACTAACTTGTCGCCACCTGGTGTAACTGTAATTGATACAATCTCTACTTGAAGCCTCATGTTACTATCAAAAGGTGATTTACACTATTTTGATCGCTTCCATAGGTATCAGTGTTTATATCCACACTATAAAATTTTATCCAAGTACTTCTATGGGCTGCGTTTCCCGATAACGTTGTCTCTTCGCGCGCTACGAAGACTCTTAAGGTATAACTTAACTAAAGGTATACCATTTCTAGGCGTGTTCCCCGAACCATACCTCATGGGATATTATAAAGTATAATCCAAACTATAATAGCCTATAATAGCCTAGCCTACTAATTTTAAAATGGTTTCATATATTGCTGCCACAATAACCATTTCAAATGTTTACGTCCTTTCTTCTCTTTCCCATTTTTGTTCGCTGAGGTCGAGCTGCGATGAAATATTGTTCTTGTAAATACTTTCCAGCATTTCGTGCTCGGCAGTGATCAAAAAGGATTTAAACAGTGAATTTTGAATCTCTTCTTGTAAACTCAGAGATGTGGATTCAGGCGGCAGTTAAATCACCACCAAAACCAAAATCACCTGTTTGTCAAAAAACAGTAGCCTAGGTAATTTAGCCGGAGATTTTTACGCGGGTTGGGTGAGAAAAAACACTGACATTATGGATTCGGACGGCAATAAAATCACCGACTTACCCCTGTAAATGTTTAAAATACCGTATGATCCCATGAGAAACAATTAGCGTGTGAATCGGACTGACTGACAGCTTTCACTGGTCTTTGAAAGCGCTCCACAGACGCCGCCATCTTTCAGAACAACTATTCGCTGTATCGCTGCCATAGTTTGAGTCAAGTCAAGTCATCTTCATTTATATAGCGCTTTTAACAATGGAGATTGTTTCAAAGCAGCTTTACAGAGATAAACATACAATTTACGGTAACAGAGATTGTTTTGGCTTTATAGCGATTTTTGAATAATGTTCTTTCCAGCTAAAGTTGGTTTTGATTGATTCACTTCCAGCAAAATTATCATTTGTTTTTACATTAGGGGCCACTAAGACGACGGCGTTCTCTCTAAACAGACTTTAAACGCGAACCTGTGACCTGATGGCGTTCACAGGCGCATTAAAAATTGATTCTATACTTATATTCGTTTGAATATGTGTGCGCAGGTTTGTAATGGGTTTCCCGAAACTTTTCTTAACGCACGTCGTTCTTGAGTTACACCTTAAGCTGTACCTTATAGCAAACTCCCCACCACAATCATTCCCTTTAAATAGACTATTAAGCCTTCAATGGTTTGATGTACCTTTGGATAATATAATTAAAAATCTAACAATAATCAGTGTAACGACAATTTTATTCTTTGCATGAAAACACTTGAATTAGCCTAACTGAACACTGTATTAAAACTTCAGAATTATATTTGTATAGACGGCTAACAGTGATATGGTAAAGCTAAGAGTGGTCCAGAGACCAACCTTCCGAACGTATGACTTACAAAAGGTATACTTAACTAAGAACGTTTTAGGAAACACGTATTAACGATAAGGTACAGCTTAAGGTGTAACTCAAGAACGACGTGCGTTAAGAAAGGTTTCGGGAAACCCAGCCCTGATCATTTGAATTACTGTAACACAGAAATAATGATCCTGTGTGTTTGAAAAGTCTGTTTGTGAAGCTGTTTCATACTTGATAACTGCTCTCTCTGGATCAGCGGCAGCGCCAATGCAGATCTGAATGTTCGCTGTAATTGCACTTGTCAAAGGTTTAGTAGACATTTAGTTTAGCCGAATCATTGTCGTTTAGGAATAGGATTGTGTGGGTGTTTGAATCGAGATCAGGATCTTTTAACAATTAATTGTGCAGCTCTAAAATAAAGCCAGAATTATGAGATATAAACTTGAAAATGCAAGAAAAAAAGTCAGAATTGCGGGTTTATATCCGGGTGGGTTTATAACTCCGGTAACTTTTTTCCTCACAATTGCAAGTTTATGAAACAATGTCAAAGAATTGCAATTATATTTTTTTATCCTGTGGTGGTAACCCTTTTGACACTGTTTGTTTTAATGTTTATTTCAGTGAAGTGCCTTGCTCATTGTAGATGCATTTCTGCATGCTGTTTTTACAAACTGAAGGACATGTCTAAATAATTTTCTGTAGTAATCAACAACATGCCGCAAAGCTGTGGATGGAGCTTGAGTTGTATTGAACCCGAAACGTCCCTTTGAGGGGATGCACTGTTCTTGCACCACTGAGTGGCACTGATCCAGCCAACAGGACCATCAAATGCTCTGTTATCCCAGCAGGGAAACAGAGATTGCCTGCTTCGATTGACAGCTTCTCTACAGTATTTTTCTCCATTTTTTTTTTTTTAGCTCAAAAATATCTATTCACTTTCCACTTTCATCATATGGAAAGAGCAGCATGAATATGAGGGATCCACTGATATTTAAAAAAAATACAGAAAAGCTGATAATTATGATAACCGATAACCCATTAATATGCTTTACTATTTTATCTGAACAAATTGAAAATGACTTAAATGAAAATAGTATTAAGTGAATTTCAGAATAATAACATTATAATGCACAGTATGAACAATGGATATTTATTTTGACATTTACTAAAAGCATTTTAGGATTATTTTATATTATAGTATTAATATTTTAAATGAGCTTTTTTATGTTTTCATTTTAATTTTAGTTTACGTTTTAGCGATTTCATTATGTGCTTTTGTGTTTTTTTTAATTAGTTTTTTATATTTATATTTAGCTTTTGTTTTGTTGTTTCAATTTTATTTATAGTAATTTTAGTACTTCCAACTTATTTTATTTCAATTAATTGCCAAGGAAAAATGTAATATTAATTTTTTACTTTATTTAAGCTTTATTTCAATTGACGAAAATGATTGTTAATAGTGTCATTGTTGTAGTTCACAATAGCAACAGAATTTACTAGTGTTATTAAATTATTTGTATTTTATCTATATAATTATATAATTATCTATATATATTTTCTATATATATAGGCCTATATGAATATTGAATATTCCAGTTCTTCTTGTTTAATGTTCCACAGAAGAAAGGAAATCAAATGGTTTTGGAGTGACATGAGGGTGAGTAAACGATGACAGGATCAAGGCCTGTGGATCTTTTGGTTTTAGTTTTTTTTTCTTTTTCGCATTGCATGATTAATCAAAAATGTCTCACTTAAAGACTGTTGTTCTCTCTTTTTTTAAACTATGCTTATTTAGAATTTGGGTGTAAGCACACATATGAAGGTGTGGAATCATCCTCATTTAGGAAGTCACAAAAAGAGAGAATTAAAGACAGGCAGAGAGACCAAGACAAAAAGAGCTAGTACGTTCCCGCCTGACTCGGGGTGCTATGGAGTCTGTTTCACACGTTGTGTTTGTTCTTGCTTTCAAGGCTGCTAGCTGCTCTCACCTCATGCATTATGCATGTAGCCGGACGCTGTTAGACAGGGAACGTGGCAGTAAATGTGATTCAATGAGTTTGTGTGATTCAGTGAGTTCGCCACAGGCACATTTCTGTGTGTCGAGATTCCTTAGGGTGCCGCTTTCCTTTCAGGTATACGAGTCCATTTTTGGTGTTAATGGACAGAAAAGTGGACACTGGCCCAAGATCAGAATTTTAGAGCTGTTAAGTAATATTTCACGGATCTTATTTGCCACGTAAGTGGATAAAAAGTAATGTTGGAGCTCTAGGGTTTATTCGCCCTCTACAAATCAAATAGCTCTGTGAGATGCATTGGGCGCATAAAGATGTTTGAATGGCTGTCTGGGGACTGTTGTATAAAATATAGCTGTAATGCAACCCACAATTGGATGGCTGAAAATTGATGTGTGTGTGTGTGTGTGAGAGGGAGATGTTTTATTCTCATTAGTCTATTGGGTAGCAGATGGTCTGACATTTGTCTGTTACTTGCAAATCAGCACAGATGTTCAACACACAATTAACTCCAACAATACAACTCAAAAATACATTGGCTACATCATAATTACAGAAATTCATCGCCAGTATAATGTGTGTCACAATCAAAGATCTGAATCTTTTGTTTTGTTTTGTATGTTTTGTATCATTTGTATTATAATGTGGAAGCGAACAATACCTTTAAATTATGCGGCTGGTTGAGTAAGTGTGCTATTACTTTTTTTAAATGATTGGCTCGTGGATTTTCTCCAGGCAAACAAAAAAAAAAGAATCACACAGACTTATACCCGAATTAATATTTAAGGTATGTTTACACACATCACTGTAAAGAAACACTACGCAATAGACTAAACGTAATATACATGTGACATCACCCTTTTCACAAATTTGGCTTTTTGTCGATTAAACTGAGACGATAACGGTATCGTTTTTAAAAACGTGCATTTTCAGGCCCCCAAAACGCCGTTGTCGTGTAAATGAACGGCAAACCTGCACAAAAAGTTCTAATTTCTAAAGATTACATTTAACAGTGTTATTTAATTATAGTTTATTGTATTATTATTGTTTTAATAGATTCATTTTAGATTACATTACCAATGCTGATAGACGATAATATCTAATATCAACCAATAATTGATATGTTACTGATATATGCATCCTTAATGCCAATGGATGTCTTTGTGACATGATCTATGGGTGGGCGGCACGCTGTATACAGAAACTGAATTTTCATATTAGGAAAACTGAAAAAAAAAATTACTTCACTTGCTATATATTACCTATGGAGAACTTTATTATAGGTATACCATATATTCAGCTTTCTGTGAGAGTGCTGACAAAAAAAAAATAGAAGGAGAGTGTAGGAAGAGAGCGAAAGCGACAGAATTAAAGAAAGTCTGTCACCTCATCATATGCAGAGTTCACTAAGACCTACTTCTGCACATAAAGATGCTTCCTCTCTCCCTGTTCTGTCATCATTAAACTCAATCCTACAGAAGGGCTGGAGAGGTGAAGATGTGTGTGTGTGGCTTCACAGCTTGCCCTGGATGTGTGGATTAACTAGCCACTGCAACATCACTTCCTAGTTTGCGTGCGTGTGCTTGTCTTTGTGTGACTTTGCCTTCCTCTATCTGAGCGTGTGCGTGTCCTTGCCTTTCCTCCGCGTGTCCTGTTTGATTTATCCTCGACGGAGGGGCTTTGATGACTCCCTTCTGATCTATTTGGTTGAAAAATAAGAGAAATTGCGCCATTGCTCTTTATACTTGAGTAAAAGAGAGGGAAAATGGGCCACAGGGGGAACTGCGCACATGTGCACACACACACACACACTGTTCAGGGCCGAGCATGTGTGCTTTACTGCTGTTGTTGAAACTCATTTACTAATGTATGTTTCATCCTTAATGCATTGGTGGAATGTATTTTGTATCCGCATCCCTATTAAAATGCATATGATGTGATTCCAGACTCCTGTGTATAGAAATGTAGGCTGGATACAGAATGTGTTCATTTAGTCTCAAGACCTCTTCTAACTTTCATCATGAAGTGGTGGTTTTACTTCACCTTGGGCCCTAGATGAGATCAGACTGCTCAGGAGCCTCGATGATGATCTCAAATAGATGTTTATTTAATGAGAGTGGTGGTCTGAATGTTGTTAGTGCCATGCTGTGCTGTTTGAGCTTCAGGAACACCATATAATGCCTAGGGTGCCAGTATGCATTATTATACATTACTTATATTATGTTATTGTACATCATTTTGTATATCATAAAAAAAAAAAAAAAAAAAAAAATTTAAAATAAGTAAATAATGTAATTAACGCATGTTTAACAATTGGAACCTTATTGTAAAGTGTTACCATTTTATTTTATTAACCCTTTGATTTTATTTTTTACACCGCACACGACATGGAAACAAGATATTGTGGCCTCTTAATGGCCATGATTGATCTAAAATGAGAGAATGAATAAAAAATAGCTGTGGGAGTGAATTATTCATTAAATGCGACCATCTTTATTTTTTTCTTCGACATATGATGTGCCTGGCTCCATAATGTTTTAAACTTAAGACACTTTAAACTAGATTTTAAATCTAGTTGTCATTGGTGACTATCCAAAAAACTGTGTCCCTAAGGGTTCATTAGATATGTCTAATTGTATCTTTTAGAGTGTGCAACAACAAAGTTGTGATATATATATATTGTGAACAAATAACTTTACATATATGTATGTGTATGTATATGTATGCATGTATATAAGTCTCAAACTATAGTTAGCAATTTGAAGCAGACTCAATCAGCAAGTCAATTGTTCAGAAGAGTTTTTAGGAACACCTCACTGAATCGTGAATCATGTCCATATCAAATGTCCAAATCATGTCCATTTTTGAATTTGGAGCCATTACTTGTAATTAAAGAAATATATTCACAAAGAGTATGCTAGTATGCTGCTGAAAGTTGACACAGTTAAGCTTTCACAGACAGGCTCAAATTTCACAGACAGACTTTCTGTTCTGGGAAAATGGAGGAGAAATATTGATGACTCATCCTGCTCTACAAAGATTTTTGTTCAATCAGATTCCCTCTATAATGAGAACGCACTGCTCTGTGATAGACCTTACGCTCCAGAGAAACAAGCGCACAGCCAACTTTAGAGTTCTGTGTTTGAACTTCTGTATATTTCTATGGCATCGCAGTCGAAGAGTAATTAGCTGGTGAAGTAGATTTACTTATTTTAGAGTTAACAAAAGTTATCATGAGCTTTGCAATGTTTGAAGCGGATGTCATATTTACTTGTTATTAAGGAAATACATTTTTTTTTGTAAAACGTTCCCAATTTATATTACTGGTTATTGGTTAGCATTGTAAGATCCAGTTGTAACCGAATCTATTTTAAGAGATGCTTGGCAGTTAGAAAGTAAGGACAGTGAGTAACACCAAAATCAACACAATATTTGACTTTCTTCAATCAGGCAAAAATATTCTTTCGAAACAACATGATCAATACCCAATCATATTAATTCTGGATGCTTATGCAGATGCTAACTTTCAATTTTGTGTTGTCATTTCTCCTCAGTGTACGTATATGGTTTGTGCATCTCCACTGGTGTCTGGAGAAGAAATCATCTCATCTTTGTTAGGTAAGCAATCAAAGACTCTTCTCCGTTGAGTTGTGGCCTCTCCATCTCTGCACAGCTTTCATCCTGTCTGTCAAACTCCAACCGAGTTTCGAAACAGGAACCATCAAACGGACACTCACACACTTAGAGTATTTCTAACCGCACTGATACTCTCCTGTCTACAGTCTCTAATGACTTGTAAGGCAGCTGTGGGGCGCCTGAGGTCTACTTTTCTCGCTCATTGATGACCCTTGTTGTGTCTTCAGGCTGTTGCCTGGATACTAGGGCCGTAGAGGTGGCCTTGACCGTGTGGGAAATGAAATGGTCAGTGCTAATGGCTATCGGGAGACAAGCTTCAAAGCCTCCAGGGCCCAATCTGACGAGTGTAAACAACTTTCTCATAAACATGAAAAACGTCTCCTCCTCACAAAACCCTCCTCTACTTCTAAGTGACAAAATTAGGCACAAACAAAGCTCTGAGTCTTTTGCAGAATCCAGACCATGATCATAGCGATGAGCTGGAGATGTTGAATTGGTTGAAAGGGACTATTTAGCACTGAAGTACTTCACTGCAGTATTTCACGAATTCACACTCGCATATAATCAAATAGAGAATTTTTTTTTTTATATTTGTATATTTAGTTGTAGTTATTTGTAGAAATTCAATAGCATCGCTGTCGAAGAGTAATTAGCAGGTGAAGTGGATTTACTTATTGTAGAGTAAACCAAAGTTATCATGAGCATAGCTAATGTCAGTATTGGGAAGATTTTAAAACGATTGGTTCATTCATTAAATCAGTGAGATCTTACCTTCATGCTGTGGAAACACAAACTGGAAGACAGAACACAACAAGTGCAGCGCTGAAAAGGGATGGGGCAACACAAGGTTTATGAAAAAGTAGAAATTCATGGCAGGCTTATAACTAAAGTTTAAAAACAACAACAACAACAAAAGATGAGCCCTTCGGTATGTCCTGCCCAAACTAAAGAGTTAGTTCACCCAAAAATGAAATTTATGTCATTAATGACTCACCCTCATGTCGTTCCAAGCCCGTAAGACCTCCGTTCATCTTCGGAACACAGTTTAAGATATTTTAGATTTAGTCCGAGAGCTTTCTGTCCTCCATTGAAAATGTATGTACGGTATACTGTCCTCGTCCAGAAAGGAAATAAAGACATCATCAAAGTAGTCCATGTGACACCAGTGGGATAGTTAGAATGTTTTGAAGCATTGGAATAACATTTTGGTCCAAAAATAACAAAAACTACGACTTTATTCAGCTTTGTATTGTCTTCCGGTTCTGTTGTCGAGCCGCGTTCAGTGATGCTGATGAGGTAAGACGCTGCTGACGTGATACATACATTTTCAATGGAGGGACAGAAAGCTCTCGGACTAAATCAAAAATATCTTAAACTGTGTTCAGTTGATGAACGGAGGTCTTACGGGCTTGGAACGATATGAGGGTGAGTCATTAATGACATAATTTTCAATTTTGGGTGAACTAACCCCTTAAGAAGTACAGATAATTCAGTGATGGCAGGTGAAAAGTTATCAAGCGATTTGTATGCATTACTAATCTGTTTTTTTTTCTCACTCCTGTTACTCTATTTATCTATCTCACTTAGTTTGTTTCACACATACACGCACATCTGAGTCAGATGGCTGTGAGAAACTTAATCTCTTACCAAAGGTGCCCTCGGAGGGAATCAGTCTGAATCGTAAAGTGAGAAGAACTATCTTTATTTTAAAACCAAATGTATAAGCATTGCGTAGGTTGGTGACCTGATGTCTCATAAAGTAGGAGGCCTGTGAATTGCTTTAGGCGCACATCACACACTGAATTCGACAGAAAACATGTCGAAAATAGTTCTCCAATAACCATTTTAGAATTTTTGGTCATTATTAATTGAAATAATAAGCGCAGTAGCCCAGAAATCACTTCATTTTTTGCATCGAGGCACTGTCGGTTTGACATCACCAAGCGAGCCTGCTTATCTGAACTACACGGCAACCCTTGCACAGTGTGTAATTTCAGCACAGCTAATATAGCTTGACATCTTCTCTGGAAGATCAACACAGATGTGGGCTTGTGTACATGGTTGCCTAAACCCTAATTACCATAATTACATGTATGAGGCACAGTTGCGGTTCAATTGTACAACAACCAGTGTAAATGGATGGGAAAATACAGGCTATTTGTTTTAATTCCCTCTTTTAAGATGCTTGCGTTTCTTGAACGGATGGCTGCACAAATCTTCGCCTCTAGTATTAGACCGAAGCCATTATTCAGCCATTAGTCTAAATGAGATAAGCTCTGCTCTTTGTTTCTCCTCTATGCAAACCTTTGCAGAAAAATGGAGGGATCTTTTTGACAAAGCTGTGTTTTATGTCCAATCAGATTGGTTTGAAGGATGCTGTTCAAAATGGCAAACCATCTGTTCATTCAGATCTTATAGCGTAATCATCTTTTTTTTGTATCTTATTCTGAAGCAGAGGGGAGATAAAGAGAAAGAGAGAAAAATAAATCACTCCATCCGTTTGCTCATAATCAGCCTCCTCTGTCTGCATTATTAAACATCAGACCATCTGTTAATATTGATTCTTTATTAAAACAATACATCCCCTAAAGTTAATTGAGCGTTAATAATCAGAATAATCCAATGTGGTGGGTTTTTGTGGTTTAATTCATAAAATTGCATGGCACACTGCACTCTGCGTTCTCACATATGATAATCCCCATCAGATCTCTGTGGCCGTTATATAAATTTCATAATCTCTTTCATAGTTTATGAAAGCAAGCAGGAGGTTGGCCGGATGCCCTATGGGCTGTTCTGAAACACAGGTTATGAAAATCCAAAAGCCAGGAGGTTTTATAAAGAAGAGAAAACAGACATCCGCAGATGAATTCAGTGCACATAGTGCTTTGGAGTTGTGTCGAGAGGTCCGGTTTTTGAGCATATCTGGATTTATGTCAAGTGTTCGTCCTCCAAGGTGGTGGCGAGGTAAAGAAACTGAGGAGGAAGAAAGAGAAAAACAAGGGAAGTGGTAGGAAGTCGCTTGAATGACAGGAAGAACTTGAACCGTGTTGCACACCCTGGTAAAGACATCCATCAAAAGATTTAATGCTGTGCTGTTGTTATTCCTGTCATTGTTTTCTTTTGCATAATTTATCAAAAGTCATGTTTAGCCCTGTAAGAGAAGTGACCTT
>NW_026607346.1:0-62500 GCF_029890125.1 Rhinichthys klamathensis goyatoka
CAAATAAGCGCAGCCATGGTTAGCAGAAGAGAATTATTTTAAAAGTATTTAAAATCGTACCGACCCCAAACTTTTAAACGGTAGTGTATATATATATAATTTGTTTATATAATCAATTAATTATATTAATATTTATATATATATCTGTATATATAATCAATGAATTATATTGATATTTATATATATATATTTGTATATATAATCAATGAATTTAATTGATATTTATATTATATATATATATTTGTATATATAATCAATTAATTATATTAATAGATTATATATATATATATATATAATTTGTATATATAATCAATTAATTATATTAATATATATATAATTTGTATATATAATCAATTATTTATATTAATATTTATATTATATATATATAATTTGTATATATAATCAATTAATTATATTAATATATATATATATATAATTTGTATATATAATATATATATATATAATTTGTATATATAATCAATTATTTATATTAATATTTATATTATATATATATAATTTGTATATATAATCAATTAATTATATTAATATATATATATAATTTGTATATATAATCAATTATTTATATTAATATTTATATTATATATATATAATTTGTATATATAATCAATTAATTATATTAATATATATATATATAATTTGTATATATAATATATATATATCTATATATAATTTGTATATATAATCAATTAATTATATATATATATATATATATAATTTGTATATATAATCAATTAATATATATATATATATATATATATATATATATATATATATATATATATATATATATATATATATATATAAAAAAAAAATTTGTATATATAATCAAGTAATTATATTAATATTTATATTATATATATTATATATATATACACTCACCGGCCACTTTATTAGGTACCCCATGCTAGTAACGGGTTGGACCCCCTTTTGCCTTCAGAACTGCCTCAATTCTTCGTGGCATAGATTCAACAAGGTGCTGGAAGCATTCCTCAGGGAGTTTGGTCCATATTGACATGATGGCATCACACAGTTGCCGCAGATTTGTCGGCTGCACATCCATGATGCGAATCTCCCGTTCCACCACATCCCAAAGATGCTCTATTGGGTTGAGATCTGGTGACTGTGGAGGCCATTTTAGTACAGTGAACTCATTGTCATGTTCAAGAAACCAATTTGAAATGATTAGAGCCTTGTGACATGGTGGAAGTAGCCATCAGAGGATGGGTACATGGTGGCCATAAAGGGATGGACATGGTCAGAAACAATGCTCAGGTAGGCCGTGGCATTTAAACGATGCCCAATTGGCACTAAGGGGCCTAAAGTGTGCCAGGAAAACATCCCCCACACCATTACACCACCACCACCAGCCTGCACAGTGGTAACAAGGCATGATGGTTCCATGTTCTCATTCTGTTTACGCCAAATTCTGACTCTAACATCTGAATGTCTCAACAGAAATCGAGACTCATCAGACCAGGCAACATTTTTCCAGTCTTCAACTGTTCAATTTTGGTGAGCTCTTGCAAATTGTAGCCTCTTTTTCCTATTTGTAGTGGAGATGAGTGGTACCCGGTGGGGTCTTCTGCTGTTGTAGCCCATCCGCCTCAAGGTTGTGCGTGTTGTGGCTTCACAAATGCTTTGCTGCATACCTCGGTTGTAACGAGTGGTTATTTCAGTCACTGTTGCCCTTCTATCAGCTCGAACCAGTCTGGCCATTCTCCTCTGACCTCTGGCATCAACAAGGCATTTCCGCCCACAGAACTGCCGCTCACTGGATGTTTTTTCTTTTTCGGACCATTCTCTGTAAACCCTAGAGATGGTTGTGCGTGAAAATCCCAGTAGATTAGCAGTTTCTGAAATACTCAGACCAGCCCTTCTGGCACCAACAATCATGCCACGCTCAAAGTCACTCAAATCAACTTTCTTCCCCATACTGATGCTCGGTTTGAACTGCAGGAGATTGTCTTGACCATGTCTACATGCCTAAATGCACTGAGTTGCCGCCATGTGATTGGCTGCTTAGAAATTAAGTGTTAACGAGCAGTTGGACAGGTGTACCTAATAAAGTGGCCGGTGAGTGTATATATATATATATATATATATATATAAATCTGGTTTCTGGGTTCTGAGGTCTCCTTCCAAAAGGTTACCAATTTGAACGAGATAATTGACGGTTAATAATTTTATTTTTAATAATAATGAGAGGACATTGTGCTAATAAGCTTTGAAAATAACAATAACGTCAAATTTCAGAGACAGATGCAGTTGTAACTTAAACATTTTATTTGTGTATATTAAAGTTTTTTTAAATTCTCTAAAAACTCTAGAATTCTTTTAGAGCTCCTTGAAAGTTTAATGAAAACATTTTCAACAATTTCATCAATAATTAGCATTTCCATCAGCTATATTGTTAACCATTTTAATGCTCTAAACCTTCTTTCACCAAAATCCTTGGGTGGAAACTTGGCTATAGTTGAAATATGAACTATACAAAAAAATAGCAATAGACTGTTGTGATGATATTCTCATATATTTATCAAATCTTTGTGCATGTGTGTGTGTGTGTTTGTGTGTGTGTGTGTGTGTGTGTGTTTGTGCGTGTGTGTGTGCGCGTGTGTGTGTGTGCGTGTGTCTGTGCGCGTGTCTGTGCGCGTGTCTGTGTGTGTGCGTGTGTGTGTGTGCGTGTGCGCGTGTGTGTGTGCGTGCGTGTGCGTGTGTGTGTGTGTGTGTGTGTGTGTGTGTGCGCGTGTCTGTGTGTGCGTGCGTGCGTGTGCGTGTGTGTGCGTGTGCGTGTGTGTGTGTCCGTGTGTGTGCGTGCGTGTGCGTGTGCGTGTGCGTGTGCGTGCGTGTGCGTGCGTGTGCGTGCGTGTGCGTGCGTGTGTGTGTGTGTGTGCGCGTGTGCGTGTGTGTGTGTGTGCGTGTGTGTGTGTGCGTGTGTGTGTGTGTGTGTGTGTGTGTGCGTGTGTGCGTGTGTGTGTGTGTTGCAGAGGAGCACGAGGCCGGTGGACACCGAGAGATGATGGATGTGTTGGGACGGACAGTCATGGCCATGTTCAACAAATACTGGATCTACATCTGTGGAGGAATGTTCTTCTTCGTCAGCTTCGAGGGACGCATCGTCATGTACAAGATCATTTACATGATGATGTTCCTGTTTTGCGTAGCACTTTATCAGGTGTGTGTTGAGCTCCTACACAGCAGAGCAACTCCAGTGCACTCTCTCCAATAGATTCATCATCACTGGAATGTTTAAGCGCTGTTTTATATTAATGACAGTGGGAAACACAGTATAGATGTAATAGACTATAATCAATGCAGATTTTTGTTGTTGTTTTTTTGTCTACTTTATATTTTGTTTGTTGTTTTGTCTACTGTCGTTTTCTTTGTCATCTGTTTGTTTTGTTTGTCTATCATCTATTTATTTTTGTTTGCATTCATCATTGTTTTTTTGTTTATCATTTGTTTGTTTGTTTATCGTCCATTTGTTTTGTTCTTCTATCATGTTTTTGTTTTTCTAACCTATTTTTTGTTTGTTTATCGTCCATTTGTTTGTATATAATCAGTTTTTTATTTCCCTCATCTATTTGTTTATCATCCATTTGTTTGCCTCATCTATTTGGTTTTTGTTTATCATCCATATTGTTTCGTTTGCCTATAATCTTTTTTTTGTTTGTTTATCATTCATTTGTTTTGTTTGTTGTTTTTTGCCTCATCTGTTAGTTTTTGTTTTGTTTGTTTACCATCTATTTGTTTTTTGTTGATCATCCATTTGTTTTTTCATCCATTTGTTTGTTTGCTTTGTCTTTGTCTATCATCTATTTGTTTTTGTTTCTTTTTTCGTCTGTTTGTCTACTGTCAGGTGTCTACTGTTACTGTATCATCTCTGCGTTTGTTTTTTGATTTGTGTCATTTGTTTGTCCATTTGTTTTTGAATGCCCCCCCCCCCCCCCCCCCCTCTTCTGTGTGTCTGTAACTGCACACGTCATTATAACTAAAGTCAGCTGATGTGTTGTGCGACTCGTTTCAGTTGCACTATGAGAGGTGGCGATGGATGTTGAAGTATTTCTGGATGTCAGTGGTGGTCTACACCATGCTGGTGCTCATTCTGGTCTACACTTTCCAGTTCGAGTCCTCCATAAACGTGTGGTCCAACATGACTGGCATGAGCAGAGAGAAGTAAGCATTTAACACATCTTCTACAGTCAAACCTAAATATATTCAGACACATTTCTCACATCATCACAGTTTATTCGCTATAGTTTAGACAATGGTGATAAACATGAGCAGAACTCAGTGGATATTTGACTGGTTTTGTCCGTCCTTCTGTTAGACTCTCACACATGAATTATGATGAATATCTGTCAGCTGTTAAATTTAACTACACAATTAGATAATACCAGTTTAGCTCAACCAGTGACCAAGCAATGCTTCATGTTGTTCAGTGTGTGTGTAAAAAGAGCATTAGCAATTACAGAAAACACACTTCAGCAAAACATCATCAGCTCAAAGTGGAGGAATCATTTTTAGTCCCAAATGTGTATAAATGTCACTGGTAGTCACTGTATGAAGAATATTTGTGTATAATATGTCACAGTTTACTTTATTTTGCTCTCCTCACTTACATAAATGATCTATAGTTTAGCTCAACCAGTGACCAAGCACTGAAGTTTTAACATCTACTCTCGTGTAATGGAAATCACACACTAGTGAACAAATATCAAAAATTATATCTGGTGTCTGAATCATTTTTGGTTTGACTGTATATGGACTAATATTTGTGCAATTATGATGCACGGTCTGATGCATCTGCAACATGGCAGATTGTGGTGTGCTAACTGAGCTCGTGGTCTGCGCAGGCTGAAAGATCTCGGTCTGGAGAAGTTCTCGGTTCCGGCTCTGTTCTCACGCATCTTCATCCCCACGTCGTTCCTGCTGGTGTGTATCCTACATCTGCACTACTTCCACGAGCGGTTCCTGGAGCTCACCGACATCAAGTCTGTGGCCGACAAACAGAAGAGCACGATCTCCAGGTACAGTCCTGCTCGTGCACATCACAAAAGTAAAGTGTTGGACGGGTCGTGAAAGACGAAAAGACGTTTGTATGTGTTCTAAATCAACGATTGCACTGAATGTCAGCTTGCTTATTTTGCTCAAGATCAGGATTTATTGAGTCCACATGAAAACTAGAAACTCTTCTAACCGCAGCTCGAGATCTGTCGCTCACACACACACCTCTGCGACGCTGTTTGCGAATGTTCGTTGTAACGATGGTTTCGGGAAACACACCCCTGTTTACTTCCTGTCTCTATGAAGCCCCTCCTCCTGAAAAGCACACTGTGCTCTGATTGGTCGGCTGGAGCAGTGTGTTGTGATTGGTCGAGCGCTTCGAGTGTGTTTGGGAAAGTCCCGCCCCTTTCCATAACCGCCAGTTTAACACACTACTAACTAACTCAACCAGGCCCCGCCCCTTTATTCTGCGCATGAATTATTATAATGAGGAATATTACATTTAAATTTGTACATTTTGTGCACGTCTGGCCCTTGCGGTTGTGTTCCCGTTGTTCTCTCCAGAGCTGCTCACGCTCAGACTGGAGATTGTGAGTCGACAGCCCTTCTCAAGTCTCTGGACTCCAGGAAATTAACAATGTTGCTTTTAAAGCATTCCTGTGACGCTGGAAGCTTTAGCGACGCGTCATATTTTAAGTTTCTGAAAAACAGATCCTCTGATAATGTGCATGTTGCCTGAAGACCAAAAGACTCAATGTTGATTTTATCATTAGGCCTGTCACAATTATGTTACAATTAATTGTCATACAAATAAATGCATTAATGTTTTTATGTCACTTTTTATGTAACTAATGTTTGTACTTAGAATTGTATATAATATAATTTTAAAAATTATAATACAATAGGCCTATATGATTTAGTTTATTGGGTTACACTTTATTTTAAGGTGTCATTGTTACAGTCTAGTTATATATTTAAGTACTGAGTAATATTAATAAACTACATGTACTACTATAGGGTTAGGGTTTGGTTGAGGGTTAGTTGCTTGTATGTAATTATGCATAATTTACTGTTACTACTATAATAAGTACATGTAACGTAACAAGGACACTGTAAAATAAAGTGTTACCACTTAATGCTGTGAAAATTATCAATATGTACTTTATTATTTAAAATATTGTAAATTATAATATAATAATACAATAGTTTCTTATTGTTTTTATTCTGTAGGGTTTAATAATCTAATAACATCAAAATTATTTATTATTATTATTAATGGTAATATAATCATAATATAATAAATATGATCATAATCAAAATAAAATAATGATAATATAACTATAATTTATGAATTCTGTCTTTGTTACTTACTTGTTAGAGATATTTTTCAGTCTTTATTTCTGTTTATCAGTTTAAAAAAAAAACAGTTCAGTACTTTTGTCTCTCAGCTTTTGGTTTTTAATAGGCTTTATGCACAGCTTCACTACTTCCTGAACTTCAGCCAGCTCCTTTGTTTCCTGTCTGCCATTATTGGACAAACTGATTAATTCAGGTGTGCCTGGCCTCAGTAACAATAATCAGGCACACCTGGATTAATCAGTTTGTCCAATAATGTAGTGAAGTAGTGAAGCTGTGCATAAAAAGCCTATTGGGTGAAGATGGATGTGAATCAGGGCCTAGTTTCATCACTCAGGCTTTATCGTCCTTGATTCCAGGCTGGTGCATCTGGACGGCAGTCTGGTGGACATCTCCATGGTCAAGCCCACGCTCGGCTCCACCGTGAGCCCAGACAAGGTAGAGGAGACCGTAGACCTGGAGGAAGAGGAGGAGGAGTTTAAACAAATGGACGAGGAGGAGGAGAAGTCTGAGCCACACGTCATTCCTGAGAGCGACACCTGCCAGATGATGCCAGATCCGGCGCCAGACCAGGGATCAGGTAGTTATGACCTTCAGAGTGTGTGTGGAAGTACACGTCTTTAGTGTGTAGTGTTGCTGTTTGAGCATTAAAAGCCAGTTCTTCTCTATATGAGTGTTCCTGAACTCCTGAAACGCCTCCATTGTAGTCTTGAGTTTCTCCCGGGAACGAACACGCCACAATATCCCTCATTATAATAATTCATGCGCAGAATAAAGGGGCGGGGCCTGGTTGAGTTAGTAGGTAGAGTGTTAAACTGGTGGTTATGGAAAGGGGCGGGACATTTCCCAAACACACTCAAAGCGCTCGACCAATCACAACACACTGCTCCAGCCGACCAATCAGAGCACAGTGTGCTTTTCAGAAGGAGGGGCTTCATAGAGACAGGAAGTAAACAGAGCGTTACTGACAGACTGGGAAGAGAGGAGCCGCAACAATGGAGAATATGAGGAAAATAATCAACATTCAAGCAGGAAAACCTGTTCTAGTAGAGATCAAACACAAGACTTTGTGAAAGAGCTCTTTAAAATAAGAAATAAACATATTCATGTTCATTTAGTAAATGCAGTAAAACCCGAGCATATCCCTGCAGATGGTGTCCTTTAAACATATTAAATTAAATTACAAGACCAAATGATACTTTATATCCTGGCTTTTAATGAAACGCACTATAAAATTCTGAATTCATATTGGTTGCTCTCACTGTAGCAATACAACTGGAAGAGGCTTTTATTGGCCTGACGGGCAGGACAGAGTAAACAGAGCGGGATAAATATGTCTAGACTTGTTTAATGTGTAAACACTTTTACAGTCGGGCCTGAGGAAGAGCCGATGTGCTGTCTTTCACACCGGCGTGTTCAATTCCTGCTTATAACTGGACTGAATAAAGACCATATACTTACAACATTATTCAGAAGGGGAAATACGCATTTGATTTCCAAACTTTCCTCTCTATATTCAAAAGGAGTTTTGAGAGCTAATTTATGTTTTTTATGTGTGCATTATTATTCTGTGTGTAGCAGCTGTGTTTGTGTGTATGGAGTTACACATTCCACAACAGGTCAAACTTTGGTTTTCTAAAGAGTAGTTACTCAAACACTTGTGCTTTATGTATTTCATAAACACGTCAAAAGCCTGTCGCTGTGATTCATCCACGGGTGTCTGTGTTTTATGACCGCTTCGAGATTGGAAATATTTTACGCATTATTGTCTGTTTCGTGGATCTGGCTGAAATGTTTAGGCTCAGCTCCGGTGTCGTAATGTTGACGGATGGCTCTGTGAGTGTTGCTGTGTTCAGGGACGGGATCTCACTGATAGTCCTGGAAACAGCCGAAAAACATCGCTTGCCTTCACAGAAATGTCTGGTGGATGTGATGTTTCCTGCACATGTGAAGCACAGTTGCATTTTACTAGTGTTTTTTATACTATTGTAGTATTTATTCATATTTTTTATTTGAGTGCGTTTTTGTTTTATATATTTATATTCAGCTCTTTTTTTTTTTTTGGTTTTATTTTAGCACTTCAACTTATTTCAGATAGTTGGCATTTTTTTTTAAGTTTTTAAGTTTTCATCTAATATTTATATTTCATTTTATTTCAGCTTGAAAATAATAAAAAACAGTTTTAGTTATCAAAAACTACTCAAGTTGTGTCACCAAATGATGCATTCCTTATACACTTTGCACTTTGTACTTTCCCGTCTGGTGTATGAGATTTTATCGCTCAATGTTTTTGTCGTCCGATGTTGAAGTCTAATAGCCTCTCTTCTTCCGCTGCGGATTTAAAGCTGTTGTTTGTACATGAACATTAAGTGCATCTTCTGGGTATTTAAAGTGCACTATTTGTTGTTGAGATTTTTTGGTAGAAAGTGGAACACACTATTATATACATGGCTTAGAATAGTGCATAAGTATGCGAATTGGACTGCATTTTCAGTTTTCAGAATAGCGATTATGAATCTTGATTATGAGTCAATCATACAACTTTTTTGCTCACCAGTGGTTTTCCAAAGTTTCTAGCCACTCAGCATTTTCACTGGCCGCAATTTTGACATTAGGAAAACTGCCATATCGATATTTTTAATATTATCTCATAATTTGGAAGCAGGAATATTAGGCTGCTGTCACTTTAAGACCTGATGCACAGATCCATTATACTGTTACACGTGCGTTTTCTTTCTCGACTGTTTACATTCACTTAAAACATAACTGACTGTGTTTACGTGAATACTCACCAAGACTGGCATTTTGACATTATTTTGTGTGTATTTCACTGTTTAAGCGCAATAAGCAGTGAAAAAGAACTCAATTTAGTTCTGAGAGATGGCTTTATGTGTGTGTACTTTGGGTGTAAGCACAAAATCTGCAGGAATGAGTGAAATTATGCGCAATCCCACACTGAAACACAAGCCCTGTGAATAATATTAATAATAATATTCATCCGGAGCAAATGAATCGAGTGAGTGAGGAGAGGCGGGGTTGTGTGTAACTCGCTGTCGGAGAGATGAGAGAGAGAGAAAGAACAGCTGGTATTGTGTATCTATTCTGAAATTTCAGTATCGGTATAGAAAAATCTATATTTTTGACAACACTATATTGCACTTAGTTTATTATTTCAAATGCCTTTTTAAAAGTCTAAAATTGAAAAATGTATATATTACTGTTAACCCACTAAGAGACTAGTAGGAGTGATTGCGTTACACCGTTACACGCCACTGCTGAAACACACACACATTTGGGTGATTGGCGGGTGTTAATGTCAAGCCCTGATCCTGTTTGTTTTTCTTGTGAAGCGCTGAGGAATAAGTGGCACCTGGTGGTGGAGCGCCTGACGGTGTTGTTCCTGAAGTTCCTGGAGTACGTGCAGAAGCTTCAGCTCTTCATCTGGTGGCTCCTGGAGCTCCACATCATCAAGATCGTCTCCTCCTACATCATCTGGGTCTCAGTCAAAGAGGTGAACGCCGCAGAGCAAGGCAAAAAGTGCTCTTAGAGGGATGGTTCACCCAAAAATAAAAATTCGCCCGTGATTTACTCACCCTGAAGCCATCCTAGGTGTATATGACACTCTTCTTTCAGACGAATACAATCAGAGTTATATTAAAAAATGTCCTGGCTCTTCCGGCACACGGCCGTACGCATCGACTTGAAAGAGCAACACTTGAAATTAATAACTGACGCCTCTCGAATACAATAGTTTAGCACAGATATATTTTCACTTACTTTACCTAAACTTGAACACTCTGATTTGTCACTCACCGTCTTTACAGCTCACTACTTCTATTGATATATTATAATGGGTGTAAATGCTATTGTTTCTTGTTTTGTTTTTATCAAAATGACTGCATTAATTATTAATTATGCAGCCTTTAAAGGGGGGGTGAAACACTCAGTTTCACTCAATCTCATGTTAATCTTGAGTCTTGAGTCTGGAAGCTGTGAGTGACATCCGAAAATAAACCATGGCTAACAATCAGATAGTAATCCCATGCAGAACAAGGATCTAAACAATACTAAGGGCTCGTTCATACAGAACGCGTTTTTGCTCACAAAAACCTGAGATGGGCAGTGAAATGGGTGAAAACCATAAGGTCTCGAGCGTTTTTTTAAAAATAGAAATGATTTGAACTTGAGCGCAGTGTTTTTAGAACACCATGTCATGCGCGAGTTTTATGACATTTGTGTGTTGTAAACAGACAGACTCGTGGTTTATGAGGACATGATTTATTTTTACAATAAACAAACTGACACCTACAGTGGCCAGCTAAACAAATGTATTTAAACACACACACACACACACCATACATCGCATGCTCCATAGATACATTAACTGTATGTGCTCATGTTGTTTACTTGCTGTGCTTACACGCCGATAGTTAACAACTCACAAATTTGAAGCAGTTTTACTCACCGCCTGCGGTTCCAACGCACGACCGTGAACCTTTATCGTTGGGACTGCTCCATCTAAAGATGAGATTTGAGACTTCTCCACTCAAGAAGTATTAGGCGATCTGCAAATCCGGCGTTGAACTGGGCCTTGTTTATAAAACTATTACCGTCGAAATGAAGGGAACAAACAAAAAAACTTGCACAACTCCGTTGCTGCTCTGGAAAAACAAAATCCATCCACAGGTCCCTTAACGCTGGGTTCTTTGGAAATTTGTGCAGTGTTGTCTTGCCCTGGCAACCAAAAACACACTTTTTTGGTGCCATTTTTTTAATTGCAGCGCAGCCGACTGAGCCCAGCGCTCTGATAACCCTACTCTCGCACGCACTACAGATGCGCGCGCACCCTTCCGGGAGAAGAGCCCTTAAGACCCGTATAAGGAAATTCCGGCCACTCTGACGTCACACACGCCCGTATTCGAAAAAAACTTTCCGAAACTTGTGACAAACCCGGAAGGAGCATTTTTGGAACAGAATTACTCCATCAAACTTACAACTTTGTCCATGTTTAGCATGGGAATCCAACTCTTTAACAGTGTAAAAAACTCACTATGCATGAAACAGCATTTCACCCCCCCTTTAAGTACAAGCAGAATCCACTACTGGGTCCTTACAGTCCACGTTTTGAATTCAACCAATCATATCAAGCGAACCCAGACGCTGGGTTAATATTCATGAGCCCAGCAACTTATCAGCCCGTACCACATTTTATATTATTATTAATAGTAGTATTTTAATAAGTATAACTGTTCATTTTTACAGAAACATTGGATGACCAATAATGTCTCAAGCACCGCCATCAGCCCATAATTCTAGTTCTGTTAAATATGACAAATATACACTATCATTAAAACGTTTGGAGTGGGTTTTATGATCATTTGTTTAATCAGAAAAACAGTAAAACAGTGAAATATTATTATAATGTAAATCATCTGTTTTCTATGTGAATATACAGTAAAGTGTAATTTATTCCTGTGATCAAAGCTGGATGTTCAGCATCATTACTCCAGTCTTCAGTGTCACATGATCCTTCAGAAATCACTCTAATATGAGGATCTGATGCTCAAGAAACATTTATGATTATTATTAATGTTGAAATCAGCTTCATATTTTTGTGGACACTTTTATTGCATTTTATTTTTCTGGATTCTTTGATTAAAAAAACAGCTTTTATTAAGTTGGCTTGTGAGAGCCAACTTACTGATGTTGTATTTAAACTTATTAAGTTGGCTTGTGAGAGCCAACTTACTGATGTTGTATTTAAACTTATTATTATTATTAAGTTGGCTTGTGAGAGCCAACTTACTGATGTTGTATTTAAACTTATTATTATTATTATTATTATTATTCTTCTTACTCAAATTTACAACTCTAACTCCTCCTAGAGCTTTAACTCCACATACTCCAAACTCGGCACGGACACTCAAACTGTTCTGACTCGGTATGCTATATCTTTTCTAACTGATCGGACTTACGGTTTTCCTAAAAATGACGATCAAAGTCGGAAAAAACTCCCATTGACTTTACATTGCGGAATCTTCAGATTTTCAAACTCCCCAACTGCCAAAAATTCAAATGTAAATCCCTTGAAACCCTAGACTGAATCAAACTGCCATTCTATATACTATATGAGCCAATGAGACTCATTTAAACTAATAAACTCATCTATCTATGACACTCATCTATCTATCTACTTTAAACTAAATGAAACTTTAAACTTCAAACTAAATTGAACATCAAACTAAATGAAACTTTAAACTACAAACTAAATGAAACTTTAAACTTTAAACTAAATGAAACTTCAAACTAATGAAACTTTAAACTTCAAACTAAATTAAACTTTAAACTTCAAACTAAATTAAACTTATACATTCTAAACTCATAAACTTTGAGTGAGTGTGTCTGAGTGAATGTGTGTGTGTGTGTGTGAGTTAGTGAGTGTGTGTGTGAGTGTGTGTGTGTGTGTGTGTGTGTGAGTGAGTGAGTGTGTGTGTGTGTGTGAGTGTGTGTGAGTGTGTGTGAGTGTGTGTGTGTGTGTGTGTGTGTGTGTGTGTGTGTGTGTGTGTGTGTGTGTGTGTGTGTGTGTGTGTGTGTGTGTGTGTGTGTGTGTGTGTGTGTGTGTGTGTGTGTGTGTGTTTGTGAATTAGTGAGCGTGTGTGTGTGTGTGTGTGTGTGTGAGCGAGTTTGTGTGTGTGTGTGTAACCGCCTAACACCATAGCAACCACACAAAATACCTTAGAACACCCTAGAAACACCATAGCAACCACCCATAACACCCTAGCAACCACCTAAAATACCTTAGAACACCCTAGTAACACCCTAGCAACCACCCAAAATACCTTAGAACACCCTAGTGACACCCTAGCAACCACCCAAAATACCTTAGACCACCCTAGCAACCACCCAGAACACCCTAGCAACCACCCAAAATACCTTAGAACACCCTAGAAACACCATAGCAACCACCCAAAATACCTTAGAACACCCTAGCAACCACCCATAACACCCTAGCAACCACCTAAAATACCTTAGAACACCCTAGTAACACCCTAGCAACCACCTAAAATACCGTAGAACACCCTAGTAACACCCTAGCAACCACCCAAAATACCTTAGAACACCCTAGCAACCACCCAAAATACCTTAGAACACCCTAGCAACACCCTAGCAACCACCTAAAATACCCTAGAACACCCTAGCAACCACCCAGAACACACTAGCAACCACTCAAAATACCTTAGAAACCACCTAGCAACCACCCACAACACCTTAGCAACCCACTAGAAACACCCTAGCAACATTTAATTACTTGAAACTTTACTTTAACCTTTAAACTACTTTGAACTTTAAACTATTTAAAACTTTAAACTATTTTAAACTACTTTAAACTAATTTAAACTTCAAACTACTTTAAAATTCAAACTTATTTAAACTTTAAACTACTTTAACTTTCAAACTAATTTAAACTTCAAACTACTTTAAAATTCAAACTAATTTAAACTTTAAATTAATTTAAACTACTTTAAACTTTAAACTAATTTAAACTTTAAACTAATTTAAACTTCAAACTACTTTATACTTCTTCAAACTTTGCGGTCCAAACTTTCACAAGCCAACTTAAAGTTTGTCTCGACGAACTTTTTCTAGTTATTATTATTATTCTTCTTACTCAAAATTTACAACTGCTACTCCTCCTAGAGCTTTAACTCCACATACTCCAAACTCGGCACGGACACTCAAACTGTTCTGACTCGGTATGCTATATCTTTTCTAACTGATCGGACTTACGGTTTTCCTAAAAATGACGATCAAAGTCGGAAAAAACTCCCATTGACTTTACATTGCGGAATCTTCAGATTTTCAAACTCCCCAACTGTCAAAAATTCAAATGTAAATCCCTTGAAACCCTAGACTGAATCAAACTGCCATTCTATATACTATATGAGCCAATGAGACTCATTCAAACTAATAAACTCATCTATCTATGACACTTATCCATCTATCTATCTACTTTAAACTAAATTAAACTTCAAACTAAATTAAACTTTAAACTTCAAACTAATTTAAACTTCAAACTTATTTAAACTTTAAACTTCAAACTTATTTAAACTTTAAACTTCAAACTAATTTAAACTTTAAACTCATAAACTCGTACACTTATAAACTCATACACTTATAAACTCATGAATTCATACACTTATGAACTCAAACTCATAAATTAATAAACTCTGAACTCTTACTCATTTAAACTTATAAACTCTAAACTCATAAATTCATACACTTATAAACTCATGAACTTATAAATGCATTAATTCATACACGTATGAACTCTCATGAATTCATACACTTATGAACTTTTAAACTCATAAATAGTTCACCATAGCAAACACCCAGAACACTCTAGCAACTGCATAGCAACCACCCAGAACACCCTAGAAACCAACTGAAATACCTTAGAACACCCTAGCAACACCATAGCAACCACCCACAATACCTTAGAACACCCTAGCAACCACATAATATACCTTAGAACACCCTAGCAACCACCCAGAACACCCTAGCAACCACCCAAAATACCTTAGAACACCCTAGCAACCACCCAAAATGCCTTATGACACCCTAGCAACACCCTAGCAACCACCCAAAATACCTTAGAACACCCTAGCAACACCATAGCAACCACCCAAAATACCTTAGAACACCCTAGCAACACCCTAGCAACCACCCGAAATACATCAGAACATCCTAGCAACACCCTAGCAACCACCCAAAATACCTTAGAACACCATAGCAACACCATAGCAACCACCCAGAACACCCTAGCAACCACCCAAAATACCTTAGAACACCCTAGCAACCACCCAGAACACCCTAGCAACCACCAAAAATACCTTAGAACACCCTAGCAACACCCTAGCAACCACCCAAAATACCTTAGAACACCCTAGCAACACCCTAGCAACCACCCAAAATACCTTAGAACACCCTAGCAACCACATAATATACCTTAGAACACCCTAGCAACCACCCAGAACACCCTAGCAACCACCCAAAATACCTTAGAACACCCTAGCAACCACCCAAAATGCCTTATGACACCCTAGCAACACCCTAGCAACCACCCAAAATACCTTAGAACACCCTAGCAACACCATAGCAACCACCCAAAATACCTTAGAACACCCTAGCAACACCCTAGCAACCACCCGAAATACATCAGAACATCCTAGCAACACCCTAGCAACCACCCAAAATACCTTAGAACACCATAGCAACACCATAGCAACCACCCAGAACACCCTAGCAACCACCCAAAATACCTTAGAACACCCTAGCAACCACCCAGAACACCCTAGCAACCACCAAAAATACCTTAGAACACCCTAGCAACACCCTAGCAACCACCCAAAATACCTTAGAACACCCTAGCAACACCCTAGCAACCACCCAAAATGCCTTAGAACACCCTAGCAACCACCCAAAATAACTTAGAACACCCTAGCAACACCATAGCAACCACCCAAAATACCTTAGAACACCCTAGCAACACCCTAGCAACCACCAAAAATACCTTAGAACACCCTAGCAACCACCCAAAATGCCTTAGAACACCCTAGCAACCACCCAAAATGCCTTATAACACCCTAGCAACACCCTAGCAACCACCCAAAATACCTTAGAACACCCTAGCAACCACCCAAAATAACTTAGAACACCCTAGCAACACCATAGCAACCACCCAAAATACCTTAGAACACCCTAGCAACACCCTAGCAACCACCAAAAATACCTTAGAACACCCTAGCAACACCCTAGCAACCACCCAAAATGCCTTAGAACACCCTAGCAACCACCCAAAATGCCTTATAACACCCTAGCAACACCCTAGCAACCACCCAAAATACCTTAGAACACCCTAGCAACCACCCAAAATAACTTAGAACACCCTAGCAACACCATAGCAACCACCCAAAATACCTTAGAACACCCTAGCAACACCCTAGCAACCACCAAAAATACCTTAGAACACCCTAGCAACACCCTAGCAACCACCCGAAATACCTCAGAACACCCTAGCAACACCATAGCAACCACCCAAAATACCTTAGAACACCCTAGCAACCACCTAAAATACCCTAGAACACCCTAGCAACCACCCAGAACACCCTAGCAACCACTCAAAATACCTTAGAAACCACCTAGCAACCACCCACAACACCTTAGCAACCCACTAGAAACACCCTAGCAACATTTAATTACTTAAAACTATACTTTAACCTTTAAACCTTTAAACTACTTTGAACTTTAAACTATTTAAACTACTTTAAACTACTTTAAACTATTTAAAACTTTAAACTACTTTAAACTATTTAAACTATTTAAAACTTTAAACTACTTTAAACTAATTTAAACAAATTTAAACTTCAAAATACTTTAAAATTCCAACTTATTTAAACTTTAAACTATTTTAACTTTCAAACTATTTTAAACTTCAAACTACTTTAAAATTCAAACTAATTTAAACTTTAAACTAATTTAAACTACTTTAAACTTTAAACTAAGTTAAACTTTAAACTATAAACTACTTTAAACTTTAAACTAAGTTAAACTATAAACTACTTTAAACTAATTTAAACTTCAAACTACTTTAAACTTCTTCAAACTTTGCGGTCCAAACTTTTCACAAGCCAACTTAAAGTTTGTCTCGACGAACTTTGTCTAGTTAAGTTGGCTTGTGAGAGCCAACTTACTGATGTTGTATTTAAACTTATTATTATTATTATTATTATTATTCTTCTTACTCAAAATTTACAACTGCTACTCCTCCTAGAGCTTTAACTCCACATACTCCAAACTCGGCACGGACACTCAAACTGTTCTGACTCGGTATGCTATATCTTTTCTAACTGATCGGACTTACGGTTTTCCTAAAAATGACGATCAAAGTCGGAAAAAACTCCCATTGACTTTACATTGCGGAATCTTCAGATTTTCAAACTCCCCAACTGTCAAAAATTCAAATGTAAATCCCTTGAAACCCTAGACTGAATCAAACTGCCATTCTATATACTATATGAGCCAATGAGACTCATTCAAACTAATAAACTCATCTATCTATGACACTTATCCATCTATCTATCTACTTTAAACTAAATTAAACTTCAAACTAAATTAAACTTTAAACTTCAAACTAATTTAAACTTCAAACTTATTTAAACTTTAAACTTCAAACTTATTTAAACTTTAAACTTCAAACTAATTTAAACTTTAAACTCATAAACTCGTACACTTATAAACTCATACACTTATAAACTCATGAATTCATACACTTATGAACTCAAACTCATAAATTAATAAACTCTGAACTCTTACTCATTTAAACTTATAAACTCTAAACTCATAAATTCATACACTTATAAACTCATGAACTTATAAATGCATTAATTCATACACGTATGAACTCTCATGAATTCATACACTTATGAACTTTTAAACTCATAAATAGTTCACCATAGCAAACACCCAGAACACTCTAGCAACTGCATAGCAACCACCCAGAACACCCTAGAAACCAACTGAAATACCTTAGAACACCCTAGCAACACCATAGCAACCACCCACAATACCTTAGAACACCCTAGCAACCACATAATATACCTTAGAACACCCTAGCAACCACCCAGAACACCCTAGCAACCACCCAAAATACCTTAGAACACCCTAGCAACCACCCAAAATGCCTTATGACACCCTAGCAACACCCTAGCAACCACCCAAAATACCTTAGAACACCCTAGCAACACCATAGCAACCACCCAAAATACCTTAGAACACCCTAGCAACACCCTAGCAACCACCCGAAATACATCAGAACATCCTAGCAACACCCTAGCAACCACCCAAAATACCTTAGAACACCATAGCAACACCATAGCAACCACCCAGAACACCCTAGCAACCACCCAAAATACCTTAGAACACCCTAGCAACCACCCAGAACACCCTAGCAACCACCAAAAATACCTTAGAACACCCTAGCAACACCCTAGCAACCACCCAAAATACCTTAGAACACCCTAGCAACACCCTAGCAACCACCCAAAATACCTTAGAACACCCTAGCAACCACATAATATACCTTAGAACACCCTAGCAACCACCCAGAACACCCTAGCAACCACCCAAAATACCTTAGAACACCCTAGCAACCACCCAAAATGCCTTATGACACCCTAGCAACACCCTAGCAACCACCCAAAATACCTTAGAACACCCTAGCAACACCATAGCAACCACCCAAAATACCTTAGAACACCCTAGCAACACCCTAGCAACCACCCGAAATACATCAGAACATCCTAGCAACACCCTAGCAACCACCCAAAATACCTTAGAACACCATAGCAACACCATAGCAACCACCCAGAACACCCTAGCAACCACCCAAAATACCTTAGAACACCCTAGCAACCACCCAGAACACCCTAGCAACCACCAAAAATACCTTAGAACACCCTAGCAACACCCTAGCAACCACCCAAAATACCTTAGAACACCCTAGCAACACCCTAGCAACCACCCAAAATGCCTTAGAACACCCTAGCAACCACCCAAAATAACTTAGAACACCCTAGCAACACCATAGCAACCACCCAAAATACCTTAGAACACCCTAGCAACACCCTAGCAACCACCAAAAATACCTTAGAACACCCTAGCAACACCCTAGCAACCACCCAAAATGCCTTAGAACACCCTAGCAACCACCCAAAATGCCTTATAACACCCTAGCAACACCCTAGCAACCACCCAAAATACCTTAGAACACCCTAGCAACCACCCAAAATAACTTAGAACACCCTAGCAACACCATAGCAACCACCCAAAATACCTTAGAACACCCTAGCAACACCCTAGCAACCACCAAAAATACCTTAGAACACCCTAGCAACACCCTAGCAACCACCCAAAATGCCTTAGAACACCCTAGCAACCACCCAAAATGCCTTATAACACCCTAGCAACACCCTAGCAACCACCCAAAATACCTTAGAACACCCTAGCAACCACCCAAAATAACTTAGAACACCCTAGCAACACCATAGCAACCACCCAAAATACCTTAGAACACCCTAGCAACACCCTAGCAACCACCAAAAATACCTTAGAACACCCTAGCAACACCCTAGCAACCACCCGAAATACCTCAGAACACCCTAGCAACACCATAGCAACCACCCAAAATACCTTAGAACACCCTAGCAACCACCTAAAATACCCTAGAACACCCTAGCAACCACCCAGAACACCCTAGCAACCACTCAAAATACCTTAGAAACCACCTAGCAACCACCCACAACACCTTAGCAACCCACTAGAAACACCCTAGCAACATTTAATTACTTAAAACTATACTTTAACCTTTAAACCTTTAAACTACTTTGAACTTTAAACTATTTAAACTACTTTAAACTACTTTAAACTATTTAAAACTTTAAACTACTTTAAACTATTTAAACTATTTAAAACTTTAAACTACTTTAAACTAATTTAAACAAATTTAAACTTCAAAATACTTTAAAATTCCAACTTATTTAAACTTTAAACTATTTTAACTTTCAAACTATTTTAAACTTCAAACTACTTTAAAATTCAAACTAATTTAAACTTTAAACTAATTTAAACTACTTTAAACTTTAAACTAAGTTAAACTTTAAACTATAAACTACTTTAAACTTTAAACTAAGTTAAACTATAAACTACTTTAAACTAATTTAAACTTCAAACTACTTTAAACTTCTTCAAACTTTGCGGTCCAAACTTTTCACAAGCCAACTTAAAGTTTGTCTCGACGAACTTTGTCTAGTTAAGTTGGCTTGTGAGAGCCAACTTACTGATGTTGTATTTAAACTTATTATTATTATTATTATTATTATTCTTCTTACTCAAAATTTACAACTGCTACTCCTCCTAGAGCTTTAACTCCACATACTCCAAACTCGGCACGGACACTCAAACTGTTCTGACTCGGTATGCTATATCTTTTCTAACTGATCGGACTTACGGTTTTCCTAAAAATGACGATCAAAGTCGGAAAAAACTCCCATTGACTTTACATTGCGGAATCTTCAGATTTTCAAACTCCCCAACTGTCAAAAATTCAAATGTAAATCCCTTGAAACCCTAGACTGAATCAAACTGCCATTCTATACACTATATGAGCCAATGAGACTCATTCAAACTAATAAACTCATCTATCTATGACACTTATCCATCTATCTATCTACTTTAAACTAAATTAAACTTCAAACTAAATTAAACTTTAAACTTCAAACTAATTTAAACTTCAAACTTATTTAAACTTTAAACTTCAAACTTATTTAAACTTTAAACTTCAAACTAATTTAAACTTTAAACTCATAAACTCGTACACTTATAAACTCATACACTTATAAACTCATGAATTCATACACTTATGAACTCAAACTCATAAATTAATAAACTCTGAACTCTTACTCATTTAAACTTATAAACTCTAAACTCATAAATTCATACACTTATAAACTCATGAACTTATAAATGCATTAATTCATACACGTATGAACTCTCATGAATTCATACACTTATGAACTTTTAAACTCATAAATAGTTCACCATAGCAAACACCCAGAACACTCTAGCAACTGCATAGCAACCACCCAGAACACCCTAGAAACCAACTGAAATACCTTAGAACACCCTAGCAACACCATAGCAACCACCCACAATACCTTAAAACACCCTAGCAACCACATAATATAACTTAGAAACACCCTAGCAACCACCCAGAACACCCTAGCAACCACCCAAAATACCTTAGAACACCCTAGCAACCACCCAAAATGCCTTATGACACCCTAGCAACACCCTAGCAACCACCCAAAATACCTTAGAACACCCTAGCAACACCATAGCAACCACCCAAAATACCTTAGAACACCCTAGCAACACCCTAGCAACCACCCGAAATACATCAGAACATCCTAGCAACACCCTAGCAACCACCCAAAATACCTTAGAACACCATAGCAACACCATAGCAACCACCCAGAACACCCTAGCAACCACCCAAAATACCTTAGAACACCCTAGCAACCACCCAGAACACCCTAGCAACCACCAAAAATACCTTAGAACACCCTAGCAACACCCTAGCAACCACCCAAAATACCTTAGAACACCCTAGCAACACCCTAGCAACCACCCAAAATGCCTTAGAACACCCTAGCAACCACCCAAAATAACTTAGAACACCCTAGCAACACCATAGCAACCACCCAAAATACCTTAGAACACCCTAGCAACACCCTAGCAACCACCAAAAATACCTTAGAACACCCTAGCAACACCCTAGCAACCACCCAAAATGCCTTAGAACACCCTAGCAACCACCCAAAATGCCTTATAACACCCTAGCAACACCCTAGCAACCACCCAAAATACCTTAGAACACCCTAGCAACCACCCAAAATAACTTAGAACACCCTAGCAACACCATAGCAACCACCCAAAATACCTTAGAACACCCTAGCAACACCCTAGCAACCACCAAAAATACCTTAGAACACCCTAGCAACACCCTAGCAACCACCCGAAATACCTCAGAACACCCTAGCAACACCATAGCAACCACCCAAAATACCTTAGAACACCCTAACAACACCCTAGCAACCACCCAAAATACCTTAAAACACCCTAGCAACACCATAGCAACCACCTAAAATACCCTAGAACACCCTAGCAACCACCCAGAACACCCTAGCAACCACTCAAAATACCTTAGAAACCACCTAGCAACCACCCACAACACCTTAGCAACCCACTAGAAACACCCTAGCAACATTTAATTACTTGAAACTATACTTTAACCTTTAAACTACTTTGAACTTTAAACTATTTAAAACTTTAAACTACTTTAAACTAATTTAAACTTCAAACTACTTTAAAATTCAAACTTATTTAAACTTTAAACTACTTTAACTTTCAAACTAATTTAAACTTCAAACTACTTTAAAATTCAAACTAATTTAAACTTTAAATTAATTTAAACTACTTTAAACTTTAAACTAAGTTAAACTATAAACTACTTTGAACTAATTTAAACTTCAAACTAATTTAAACTTCTTCAAACTTTGCGGTCCAAACTTTCACAAGCCAACTTAAAGTTTGTCTCGACGAACTTTTTCTAGTTTGAAATGAAAATCTTTTGATCAATTTAAAGAATTCTTTTCAAAAAAGAAATTACAAAATGTACATTAATATATTTTTATTCATACATGTTTGCCAAATTTACTAAGATTTGTTAGTCAGTGGCGATTCTTTAGTGTGTAAAGGGTTGATGATCAGCAGAAACGTGTCGTTCTCAGGTGTCGCTGTTTAACTACGTGTTCCTGGTGAGCTGGGCCTTCGCGCTGCCGTTCTCCCAGTTCAGATCGCTGGCGTCGAGTGTGTGTACCGTCTGGACCTGCGTCATCATCGTCTGCAAGATGCTGTACCAGCTCACCTCCATTAACCCTTCCACATACTCAAAGAACTGCAGCATGGTGAGACTCCTGCACCCCTCAGTACATGCGTGAAGTGGACATGCTCGTTCTCATTGGCTGCGTTTACATGCAACCAAATCATCCGTTAGTAATTCACGGCTCAATCGGACTGAAAAGCCTTCCTGTAAACACATTAACCGATCCGACTGAGCTCGATACGAATTAAATTTCCATCGGATTGAAAGGCGTGGTTTATTCCTTTTCTAATCCGATCGACAGAACATGTAAACACTGGATCGGATTGAAAACTGAAACTGAAAGGACTGCGCATGTGCAATGATGTAGAAATATCGTGATGACGTAGAAATAGCGTAATGACGTAGAAATAGCTGAATGACGTTGAAATAGCGTAATGACATGGAAATAGCGTAATGACGTAGAAATAGCGTAATGATGTAGAAATAGCGTAATGACATGGAAATAGCGTAATGACGTAGAAATAGCGTAATGATGTAGAAATAGCGTAATGATGTAGAAATAGCTGAATGACGTTGAAATAGCGTAATGACATGGAAATAGCGTAATGACGTAGAAATAGCGTAATGATGTAGAAATAGCGTAATGACGTAGAAATAGCGTAATGATGTAGAAATAGCGTAATGACGTAGAAATAGCGTAATGACGTTGAAATAGCGTAATGACGTAGAAATAGCTGAATGACGCTGAAATAGCGTAATGACGTGGAAATAGCGTAATGACGTTGAAAAAGCGTAATGACGTAGAAATAGCGTAATGATGTAGAAATAGCGTGATGACGTAGAAATAGCGTAATGACGTAGAAATAGCGTAATGATGTAGAAATAACATAATGACGTTGAAATAGCGTAATGACGTTGAAATAGCGTAATGACGTTGAAATAGCGTAATGACGTTGAAATAGCCTAATGACGTAGAAATAGCGTAATGACGTTGAAATATCGTGATGACGTAGAAATAGCGTAATGACGTAGAAATAACGTAATGACGTTGAAATAGCGTAATGACGTTGAAATAGCGTAATGATGTTGAAATATCGTGATGACGTAGAAATAGCGTAATGACGTAGAAATAGCGTAATGACGTTGAAATAGCGTAATAACGTTGAAATAGCGTAATGACGTAGAAATAGCGTAATGACGTTGAAATAGCGTAATGACGTAGAAATAGCGTAATGATGTAGAAATAGCGTGATGACGTAGAAATAGCGTAATGACGTAGAAATAGCGTAATGACGTAGAAATAACGTAATGACAGAAATAGCGTAATGACGTAGAAATAGCGTAATGACGTTGAAATAGCGTAATGACATTGAAATAGCGTAATGACGTAGAAATAGCGTAATGACGTTGAAATAGCGTAATGACGTAGAAATAGCGCAATGATGTAGAAATAGCGTGATGACGTAGAAATAGCGTAATGATGTTGAAATAGCGTAATGACGTAGAAATAGCGTAATGAAGTAGAAATAGCGTAATGACGTAGGAATAGCGTAATGACGTAGGAATAGCGTAATGACGTAGAAATAGCGTAATGACGTAGAAATAGCGTAATGACGTTGAAATAGCGCAGGAATAGCGTAATGACGTAGAAATAGCGTAATGACGTAGTAATAGCGTAATGACGTTGAAATAGCGCAATGACGTAGAAATAGCGCAATGAAGTAGAAATAACATAATGACAGAAATAGCGTAATGACGTTGAAATAGCGTAATGACGTAGAAATAGCGTAATGATGTAGAAATAGCGTGATGACGTTGAAATATCGTGATGACGTAGAAATAGCGTAATGACGTAGAAATAACGTAATGACGTTGAAATAGCGTAATGACGTTGAAATAGCGTAATGATGTTGAAATATCGTGATGACGTAGAAATAGCGTAATGACGTAGAAATAGCGTAATGACGTTGAAATAGCGTAATAACGTTGAAATAGCGTAATGACGTAGAAATAGCGTAATGACGTTGAAATAGCGTAATGACGTAGAAATAGCGTAATGATGTAGAAATAGCGTGATGACGTAGAAATAGCGTAATGATGTAGAAATAGCGTAATGATGTAGAAATAGCGTGATGACGTAGAAATAACATAATGACAGAAATAGCGTAATGACGTTGAAATAGCGTAATGACGTTGAAATAGCCTAATGACGTAGAAATAGCGTAATGACGTTGAAATATCGTGATGACGTAGAAATAGCGTAATGACGTAGAAATAACGTAATGACGTTGAAATAGCGTAATGACGTTGAAATAGCGTAATGATGTTGAAATATCGTGATGACGTAGAAATAGCGTAATGACGTTGAAATAGCGTAATAACGTTGAAATAGCGTAATGACGTAGAAATAGCGTAATGACGTTGAAATAGCGTAATGACGTAGAAATAGCGTAATGATGTAGAAATAGCGTGATGACGTAGAAATAGCGTAATGACGTAGAAATAGCGTAATGACGTAGAAATAACGTAATGACAGAAATAGCGTAATGACGTAGAAATAGCGTAATGACGTTGAAATAGCGTAATGACGTTGAAATAGCGTAATGACGTAGAAATAGCGTAATGACGTTGAAATAGCGTAATGACGTAGAAATAGCGTAATGATGTAGAAATAGCGTGATGACGTAGAAATAGCGTAATGATGTTGAAATAGCGTTATGACGTTGAAATAGCGTAATGATGTTGAAATATCGTGATGACGTAGAAATAGCGTAATGACGTAGAAATAGCGTAATGACGTTGAAATAGCGTAATGACGTAGAAATAGCGTAATGATGTAGAAATAGCGTGATGACGTAGAAATAGCGTAATGATGTTGAAATAGCGTAATGACGTAGAAATAGCGTAATGAAGTAGAAATAGCGTAATGACGTAGGAATAGCGTAATGACGTAGGAATAGCGTAATGACGTAGGAATAGCGTAATGACGTAGAAATAGCGTAATGACGTTGAAATAGCGCAGGAATAGCGTAATGACGTAGAAATAGCGTAATGACGTAGTAATAGCGTAATGACGTTGAAATAGCGCAATGACGTAGAAATAGCGCAATGAAGTAGAAATAGCGTAATGACGTTGAAATAGCGTAATGACGTAGAAATAGCGTAATGACGTTGAAATAGCGTAATGACATAGAAATAGCGTAATGATGTAGAAATAGCGTGATGACGTAGAAATAGCGTAATGACGTAGAAATAACATAATGACAGAAATAGCGTAATGACGTAGAAATAGCGTAAAGATGTTTAAATAGCGTAATGACGTAGAAATAGCGTAATGAAGTAGAAATAGCGTAATGACGTAGAAATAGCGTAATGACGTAGAAATAACATAATGACAGAAATAGCGTAATGACGTAGAAATAGCGTAATGATGTTGAAATAGCGTAATGACGTAGGTATAGCGTAATGACGTAGAAATAGCGTAATGACGTAGAAATAGCGTAATGACGTAGAAATAGCGTAATGACGTAGAAATAGCGTAATGACATAGGAATAGCGTAATGACGTAGAAATAGCGTAATGATGTAGAAATAGCGTAATGATGTAGAAATAGCGTAATGATGTAGAAATGGCGTAATGACGTAGAAATAGTGTAATGATGTAGAAATAGCGTAATGATGTAGAAATAGCGTAATGACGTAGAAATCGCGTAATGATGTAGAAATAGCGTAATGATGCGCTGAACGAGCTGTTCTTCCTGTTGAATGAAGTGAATATAAAGGAGTGTCCCGTCGTCCTATAATCCTCCTTTCCCTCAGTGTCTGTGAAGTGGAGCAGGACGACGGCCGCCAGTGCTTGTTTTTCTCATCCACAGACGACTGGTTTTGGGCAGTTTGACTGCGTGATCAATATAAGCAGCGGCACAGCGGTTCATACGCTCATCGTCTCCAAATTATGACCAGAACTGAATAAATATCAAGTCTAACGTTTAAAACCAATAAAGAACCGATGTAGGAGAATGGTTATTATGCGCAAACAGCGGGAAACTGTATATTCGTGCAGTGAGCGCATGTCAAAAAATATAATCCGATTTGAAGCTTGTGACACATAAACGCGCACATCGACCCGATCACATGTTCAGCGCTCATGTAAACACGACATTCAGATTCATCAGTTGTGCATGTGAACGAGCCAGTGTCTGCTTCTCTCCTGAAGCCTGATAACTACACCGAGGCGCAGAGGTCGGACATGGCCAAGTCTCTTCTCTACAGCGGCCCGGTGGACCCGGCCAACTGGATCGGGCTCAGAAAGTTCTCTCCACTACTGGAGAACCTGAGGGTACGTACACACACTCAAAGACTAACATCAGAAGTTAACCATACACCATACTTCATAATAAGAGTCCCCTTTTTCCTTTTGGTAAACAGTGTAGTCTTAATAATGGGCCTCGAGTGAGTTCACGTAGTGTAACTGCGCAGCGCTTCTGTGTTGTACGTCACACGCAGGCTCACTATTGGCCGACGCTGGTCATGTGTGTGTGTGTGTGTGTGTGTGTGTGTGACGTACACAGAAGCGCTGCGCTGTTACACTAAGTGAACTCACTCGAGGCCCACACAGGAGATGAAGAGTTGAATAAAGTCGTTATTTTTGTTTGTTTTTGCGCACAGAAAGTATTCTCGTCGCTTGATAAACTTAAGGTTGAGCCACTGTCGTCACTCAGACTATTTTAACAATGTCTTTACTAACTTTTCTGGGCCGGCAAGTTTCAATAACAATAGAAGCCTATGGAGGAGTGATCCAGCTCTCAGATTTAATCAAAAATATCTTAAATTGTGTTCCGAAGATGAACGAAAGTCTTACGGGTTTGAACAACATGAGGGAGAGTCATTACTGACAGAGTTTACATGTTTGGGTGAACTATCCCTTTAAATCCTTAACCTTTCTTTTCCCCACACAGAATAATTTATTGATGTTGGCCCTCTTGGCGTTCGAGGTGACGATTTACCGTCACCAGGATTTCTACCGTATGAAAAGCAACCTCACCCCTCCAGTCACGAGAACCATCTTCCACAACATCACACGGCAACATTTGGACGACGGCATCGTCAACTGCGCCAAATATTTCATCAACTACTTTTTCTACAAATTTGGTCTTGAGGTAATTCCATCATTGTGCTAATCAGTGAGTAAATACACTCTTTTAAAAGCTTGCGGTCGGTAAGATTTTTTATGACAGAAGTCTCTTCTGCTCATCATGGCTGTGTTTATTTGATCAGAAATACAGCAAAAACAGTGAAATATTATTCCAGTGTAAATCAGCAGTTTTCTATGTGAATATACAGTAAAGTGTAATTTATTCCTGTGATCAAAGCTGATTTCCAGCATCATTACTCCAGTCTTCAGTGTCACATGATCCTTCAGAAATCACTCTAATATGATGATCTGATGCTCAAGAAACATTTATGATTATTATCAGTGTTGAAAACAGCTTCATATTATTGTGGAAAGCGTCATACATTTTATTTTTCAGGATTCTTTGATGAATAGAAAGTTCAAAAGAACAGCATTTATTTGAAATATAATCTTTTGTAACTTTATACTAGGGGTGTCCCCGACTAAGGATTTTCATAGTCGAATCAGATTCGTCAAGTTCTGCCTATAGTCGACTAATAGTCGAATCATGTGTGTGGTGTTGGGGAGGGGGCGGGGCTTTAACATTTTAAAGCCGCGATGTACAGAACATCACACAAAGATATAGAAGAAAATGTATAACAACATTTTGGATCAATAAAACTAAGAAATAACATAAATAACTGCAGAAAGGCCACACTGCAGATAGGATTTGCATTTCACATGCAAATCAAATTAAATCGGCTGAATTGCCTGTACGAGCATGCTCTAAGTAGGCCTACAGCGCAACATCGATGCACTGAAAAATAATCAACAATTAAGAACACAATATACATTTATAATAAATAAAAATACAAAACGAAATAAGTCAGAATCAAGTCACAAGAAGCAGAACAAATGTGTGCAAAATGCCTAAAGTGCAGGGGAACAAATATTCAAAACACAAGTCACAAATAGTTAAATTAGATCACCCTGAGTGATCAATTAATAAAATAAAAATAAAGAAATTATTAAAATAACGAAAGTAGGACCAGGATTGTCAACTTTGTCTTTTTAACTGCAGAAACAACAATAAAAGCTAAACTGGAGCGGCAGTCTTTTTAGCTAAACTTGTTCACAGAATCCAAAAATCAAATTAGAACCGGCTGAAATGTTTTGAAATCACTTGTACCCATACCTGATCGAGAAAACAAAATCCAGTCTTTCACTCGGCCTGTGTCCGTTTGAGTCTTTTCAAACAATGTTGTTTTCGTCAACGATGACGATAACGAAATTATTTCGCTGACGCACTTTTTTTTATGACGATAACGCGACGATGACTAGCTAAAAATGGCTCTAAGTTGACTAAAACATGGCGAGACATTTTCGAGTTTTCGTTGACAAGACGAGACGGAACGAAAATGACTATAAGTCTGACGTTCGCAATGCATGTCATTTCTGCCTATTTTGCGTGAAATCTGTCTTGAGCTAAAAAAGTATCAGCAATGCTGCCACTTCCTATCATTGTTTTGGGTACCCATGCCGCGCGCGCACCAGATTCCACACAACAACACAGCTTCATAGCGAATAGTTCTGCGGCTGCGGCTAGTCACTCGCCACACATCTTCGAAGGACCATGGCGGCGAAGCCAATAAACGGGCTTGGTGGTCGGAAACGACGAGATGATTTATGGACATACTTTCAGTTTCAGTATAATCGCGCCCCACTGCCGTGACAGGTCTCCTCCAGAACGGGAGGAAATTTTCCGTTTTATGCCTTTTTATCTTTATTCGTTCATGGCGAGTCCGCATCGTCAATTTCATCTTTGCAGTGACACCGAAAACACCAGTTTATTAATAAACAATTAAATGTCTCCTTGCTGTTTTTTTACACATTCATAATCATTACTTTTGCCGGTTCTTTGTGGCAAGCTTTATGCGTGCGGTCGTGCACTCGAGTGCGGCTATAACGCTCAATCCCGTATAGCCTATTTAAGTAATTAAATTAATATAAAGGGGCGATTTGTCCACTAATGGCTTAAATGAAGAACTACTAGTCGACTAGAATACAAACTTTAGTCGGAGGCAGCTCTTATTCCACATATTCTCGAACCAGCAGGCCATTCTGGGTCGAGCGCGACCCTGAGCTGAATGAGCGAGCGGAGGAATATTCAGAAACGCGCTCTCCACTCACATGCTCTGATCGGAACAAAGGAATAATAAAGTAATTATCATTAGTTTATATCTTATACACTGCCGATACACTACCCATCATTTTAATCCCATATCAAACACAGTATGTTATGTCTATTTTATCTATTTAAAAAAAAAATATATATATATATATCACGTTTTTAAGTAGGCTAAAGGCAGAGAGCTGTGTGTATTTTTCCTCCCTTTGCCACATCATATCTCTGTGAGATGGGCTTTTCAGCTGTTTCAGTTTCACTGAAAACAAGGTACAGATCTCAGCTGAACATTGAGCATGACTTTTGAGAAATTGTGCAATTCAAAACAGGCTCATTGCAGCCACTAATGCAGGGATAAATAGACCTGTCTTGCCAAATGGATTTCTATTCTTTTCTTTTTTTAACAGATTGCAAAGTGGCACTTTTATTTCTTTTCTATTTTTGAACTTGATACCAATTTTGACACAGCCGCATTTTATTTTCTCTATTTTTTAAAGACTATTTATTTTTTATTTTTTACTAAAATTGACTAAAACTTGATTAAAACCTTTTTGCGTTTTCGTCGACTAAAACTTGACTAAAACTATGAAGTTTTTAAGTGACTAAAATGTGACTAAAACTAAAAAGCATTTTCGTCCAAAAGACTAAGACTAAAACTAAAAGGGCTGCCAAAAACAACACTGTTTTCAAATTGTGTGCGCGGATAAAATACATTCTAAAACGCTTAACGTGAAAAGCGCTTAACGGCTTTGTCCTAAAACTGTTATATTAAAAGATCAAATTCTGTACACACCTTATTAATAAAGCATACTATATAGCCTACAGAAAAGCAGATGAGCCCAGAATATGAACGCAACACGTTTTATTATAGCCTAGGTACGTTAAACATTTTCCTCCCATAGAAAACCGTTAAAGAAAAAGCTTTACGTAACTTTCTATAGGAGAAACGCGTTGCGTTCATATTCTGGGTTCATCTGCTTATCTGCACATAGAATGGTTTCTTAAGGTGTGTAGCCTACTGTGTACATACATTAAGCACGTAGAAGTGCCATTTAAGCGTTTTAAAAGCTTTTTTTCACGTTAAGCGTTTCAGAATGTCCCGAGGAAAACCAACCTGTTAACGTTGGCCGGCAGAAGTGCGATCATGGTTTTCCTGATGCTAAATCCAGCCTTGGAGAATATCCTTCTGATGGTGTGCATCTTTAGATTGTCTTATCCCAGACATTTTTAAAGATTTAAATCCCTGCCGACAAGACGCTCCTCTGTCGGTCACGGATCGAAAGTGAAACTTAAATCTGTCTCGGGGTGTTTGGATTTATTCACGCTGCACGCACGTTAAAAAATATGTATTAAAAGCTTCTTTCTTTGCACATTTTTATTGACAGCATTATCATAATAGGCTGTATATTAACGTATTGACAGAAAACCAGTAGTTCTATAATGTGAGATCAGACATTGAGCACACTCATATAGCCAACATGACATAATCCTCGTTTAATAACACATCTGCGAAGATTCGACCGTGAGATTGGTAGTCGAATCAGGCTCCTCCTATCGAAGCATCGAATCTTCGACTATTCGGGGTCACCCCTACTTTATACAAGTCTTTACTGTCACTTCTGATCAATTTAATGCATCCTTGATTAATAAAAGTCCCCAAACTGTTGAACGGTAGTTTAAAATCTGTCTGTCATTGATATATGACAGTGAACAGTGCCGCTATAGTGGATATGTTCCTGCATTAATATCTGTTGATCCTGAAACAGATTGTAGGGATTGCTTTAGGATAAGGCTTAGGGCTGCGGTTACATTTAGGGTTAGGACTATAGCCGCGTTTCCAATACAGATTTGCAAAAAAAAAAAAAGATTTCGCGAAGTGACGACGTTTCCATTAACCGATGTTATGCGATCTATTGCAGTTTTGCGAAATATTCCTTTTTCGAACTGACTGAAAATCCTCATGCTCACGTAATTTAAAAATAAAATAAAAAATTTGGCGCAATTGGGCGTATTTTCAATTCTCAATTTCAATTTGCGCAATTTTTGAAGGGTAATGGAAACGCAGCTTATGTTTGATTGGCCCAGGAACATGTCCTACTTGGCAAAATGATGTTCACCCTTTTAGGGTCCAGTTTTTGTTCTGTCCAGACACTGGTTTGCTCTGCAGGATCCCGTCTCACCTGATGGTCTCTAATAGATGATCTGCGGAAGCTCAGATTGCTAACACACTGTTGAGACCGATAAACCACAATATAATGCATCAGGGATACGTGATTGATATTGAATTTTAATTTGTGTGTAGTGATCTTTGCAACGGAAGTGAATCAATCGAAACTAACTTTAGCTGGACAATAACTTTATTCTAGAGCAATCTCAGTGTTAATTTCCTATTATCACGTTAAAGCTGCTTTGAAACAGTCCGTATTGTTGAAAATGCTGTAGAAATGAAGGAGACTTGACTGATACTATCAGATGTACCCATTATTATCCTAACTTGAATTCTCCAGACCTGTTTTCTGTTAGCGGTGAACGTGATTGGCCAGCGGATGGATTTCTATGCCATGCTGCACGCGTTCGGTCTGATAGCGGTGATGTTTCAGCGTCGGAGGAGAGCCATCGCTCACGTCTGGTCCAAGTATTGCTGTTTCTTGGCCTTCATGCTGTCCTTCCAGTACCTGATGTGCATCGGTATCCCTCCTGCCGCCTGCACAGGTGAGTGATGATCAGTGTGCTTTAAACGAGACGGTCCTTTATTCTCTATTGTGCCCAGGGTTTGACATTAACACTCGCCAGACGCGGGTAAAACTCGACTGTGGCACTAACGCTGTTTAATCACTGGCTAATTTGGTGTGTTACTTATTATGTTTACTCACTTTGCTGGGGAAGTTCGTGTCAGACAAATCTGCGAGTCATCATGATATATTAAATACAGTGTATTGCGCAAAATCTGCTCATATCTGGCTTACTTGAACACACACACACACACACACACACGTCACTACACAACAAATAACGGCGCGCTTGTTCATTTGCATTGAAACAATAGTGAAGATTAAAAAGCATTTGGTTTACAGAAAAACATTGTTATTTTCCAACATCCGACATGTTTTTGATGTTCTTTGTACTGTATTGATCTGTCCATCTAAGAGAAAGAGAAAGACAAAGAGGAAGAGAGGAGATGCTGGATGACAGGATTTTGTTTGAAATAAGAAATTAATGTATGAAATACAAATTTTATTTTATAAGCTGTTACGTAGTTAAGCAGGTTTATGTCTTTTCTTTTGTTATTTATTTATTTATTTATTTATTGGCTAGTAGAAGCTCTGAATGGCCGGTAACTTAAAAATTTAGAAGCCAAATTGGCCAGTGAGTGAAAAAGTTAATTTCAAACCCTGATTGTGTCGTATATCCGAGTGAAACGCTTCTGGAACAAGAACAAATGTGGGCGGGGCTTGATTGTGTCCGTGTGGAACTGATTGGATGGTTGTGGTTTGCTATTGGCTGATCTCATGTGAGTGACAGGTTATAGCCCCGCCCACATCATCAGAGAAGAGAAGAGATGCTGCAAGAGGAACTGATTCTCATTCAACATTACCAGAACATGAATTTAACACAATAATGATGATGTGCACTGATTAATCATTTCGAATAAAAATAAAAACAAGAATTGCCTATTTTGATTTCATGCTGACTTGAAGGTAAGTTCCTCAACCAGCAACAAATTCAGGCCTTGAAGTCCTTTAATGGTATGTTACATTGTGCTTTTCACTGCCTCATTATTAAAAAAAAGAAAGAAAAAAAGATGGATATTTTATTTGTACTTCCTGTGAATATATGTTTTACCATGCTTTGCACTAAAAATGTTAAATAAATACTTTAAAAAAAATTAATCCAGGTCTTGAAGATGACCCTGACTGTATTTCTGTCTGTCTGCTGTGGTTCAGATTACCCGTGGAGAAGCCCGTCGTCCAGCATGGACTCCAACGTCATCAAGTGGCTCTACTTCCCCGACTTCCACACCAAGCCCAACTCACTCTTCCTGCTGTGTGAGTAAAGACTTAACGGCTGCTCAAACTTGTGTTGAAATGAAATTAGATTCTTCCCAGGGTTATTATCATTAACTAAAATAAAAAAAATAATTAATTGAAATAAAATAAAAATGTATTATTTCAGCTAGTTGCTAAGGCAACATTTCTCATTTTGTTTAGTTTAAAGTCCCCGTGAACCGGAAGTTGCAAACGACTTTTCTCCAGTGTTGTGACGTATTTCCGAGAGAAACGGAATACTAAATGAGGCAAACTAGTGGGCGTGGCCTTTTTTTACAACTAGCACCTGATTGGATCTAGAAAAGTAGGTGTTTTCATTCAGCCTGTCTACTGTCAGTTGGAGGGGCGTGATTACGGATGTTAAACAGACGCCCAAACCGTCAAACCTACGTCATCAGGGAAGGGGGAGGGGAAATTTCAGATTTTGATTAAAGATTACGAAGCCAAAAAAATTTGTGTGGATTGACTTGAATGGATGAATTGTTCACCACAAAACGATCATTTTAGGCAAACAAAGTAAGTATGGTCAATTTTGAATTCATGGGGACTTTAAGTTGAGGTAATAAAATAAATAAAACTAAATTCGTACAGCTGGGCTTGAGAATTTGTGACTAAAATAGATGTGTGTGAACTATAGTGTATTTAGGAGTACAATAATCAAATGTCTTAACAATCTTCAATTTGGGGATTGAAAAACAGGAATAGGTATGTGATATTTAAACTTAAACAAGTGATGATTTAAATATGAGCGCTGCACGTTTCAGAGAAAAAATGCGGCGCTGTTGCGTGTTGCTGTTGTGTGTTGCTGTTGTGTGTTGCTGTTGTGTGTTGCTGTTGCGTGTTGCTGTTGCTTGTTGCTGTTGTGTGTTGCGTGTTGCTGTTGCGTGTTGCTGTTGTGTGTTGCTGTTGCTGTTTTGTGTTGCTGTTGCGTGTTGCTGTTGTGTGTTGCTGTTGCGTGTTGCTGTTGTGTGTTGCTGTTGTGTGTTGCATGTTGCGTGTTGCTGTTGCTGTTTTGTTTTGTGTTGCTGTTGCGTGTTGCTGTTGCGTGTTGCTGTTGTGTGTTGCTGTTGCTGTTTTGTGTTGCTGTTGTGTGTTGCTGTTTCGTGTTGCTGTTGTGTGTTGCTGTTTCGTGTTGCTGTTGTGTGTTGCTGTTGCGTGTTGCTGTTTCGTGTTGCTGTTGTGTGTTGCTGTTGTGTGTTGCTGTTGCGTGTTGCTGTTGCTTGTTGCTGTTGTGTGTTGCGTGTTGCTGTTGCGTGTTGCTGTTGTGTGTTGCTGTTGCTGTTTTGTGTTGCTGTTGCGTGTTGCTGTTGTGTGTTGCTGTTGTGTGTTGCATGTTGCGTGTTGCTGTTGCTGTTTTGTTTTGTGTTGCTGTTGCGTGTTGCTGTTGCGTGTTGCTGTTGTGTGTTGCTGTTGCTGTTTCGTGTTGCTGTTGTGTGTTGCTGTTTCGTGTTGCTGTTGCTGTTGTGTGTTGCTGTTGTGTGTTGCTGTTGTGTGTTGCTGTTGCTGTTGTGTGTTGCTGTTTCGTGTTGCTGTTGTGTGTTGCTGTTTCGTGTTGCTGTTGCTGTTGTGTGTTGCTGTTGTGTGTTGCTGTTGTGTGTTGCTGTTTCGTGTTGCTGTTGCTGTTGTGTGTTGCTGTTGTGTGTTGCTGTTTCGTGTTGCTGTTGCGTGTTGCTGTTGTGTGTTGCTGTTGCTGTTTTGTGTTGCTGTTGTGTGTTGCTGTTTCGTGTTGCTGTTGTGTGTTGCTGTTTCGTGTTGCTGTTGTGTGTTGCTGTTGCGTGTTGCTGTTTCGTGTTGCTGTTGTGTATTGCTGTTGTGTGTTGCTGTTGCGTGTTGCTGTTGCTTGTTGCTGTTGTGTGTTGCGTGTTGCTGTTGCGTGTTGCTGTTGTGTGTTGCTGTTGCTGTTTTGTGTTGCTGTTGCGTGTTGCTGTTGTGTGTTGCTGTTGTGTGTTGCATGTTGCGTGTTGCTGTTGCTGTTTTGTTTTGTGTTGCTGTTGCGTGTTGCTGTTGCGTGTTGCTGTTGTGTGTTGCTGTTGCTGTTTCGTGTTGCTGTTGTGTGTTGCTGTTTCGTGTTGCTGTTGCTGTTGTGTGTTGCTGTTGTGTGTTGCTGTTGTGTGTTGCTGTTGCTGTTGTGTGTTGCTGTTTCGTGTTGCTGTTGTGTGTTGCTGTTTCGTGTTGCTGTTGCTGTTGTGTTTTGCTGTTGTGTGTTGCTGTTGTGTGTTGCTGTTGTGTGTTGCTGTTTCGTGTTGCTGTTGTGTGTTGCTGTTTCGTGTTGCTGTTGTGTGTTGCTGTTGTGTGTTGCTGTTTCGTGTTGCTGTTGTGTGTTGCTGTTGTGTGTTGCTGTTGTGTGTTGCTGTTGCGTGTTTCTGTTGCGTGTTGCTGTTGCGTGTTGCTGTTGTGTGTTGCTGTTTTGTGTTGCTGTTGTGTGTTGCTGTTGTGTGTTGCTGTTGTGTGTTGCTGTTGCGTGTTGCTGTTGTGTGTTGCTGTTTTGTGTTGCTGTTGCGTGTTGCTGTTGTGTGTTGCTGTTGTGTGTTGCTGTTGCGTGTTGCTGTTGTGTGTTGCTGTTGTGTGTTGCTGTTGCTGTTGTGTGTTGCTGTTGTGTGTTGCTGTTTTGTGTTGCTGTTGCGTGTTGCTGTTGTGTGTTGCTGTTGTGTGTTGCTGTTGCGTGTTGCTGTTGCGTGTTGCTGTTTTGTGTTGCTGTTGTGTGTTGCTGTTGTGTGTTGCTGTTTTGTGTTGCTGTTGTGTGTTGCTGTTGTGTGTTGCTGTTGTGTGTTGCTGTTGCGTGTTGCTGTTGCGTGTTGCTGTTTTGTGTTGCTGTTGCGTGTTGCTGTTGTGTGTTGCTGTTGTGTGTTGCTGTTGCGTGTTGCTGTTGTGTGTTGCTGTTGTGTGTTGCTGTTGCGTGTTGCTGTTTTGTGTTGCTGTTGTGTGTTGCTGTTGTGTGTTGCTGTTTTGTGTTGCTGTTGTGTGTTGCTGTTGTGTGTTGCTGTTGTGTGTTGCTGTTGTGTGTTGCTGTTGTGTGTTGCTGTTGTGTGTTGCTGTTTTGTGTTGCGGTTGCGTGTTGCTGTTGCGTGTTGCTGTTTTGTGTTGCTGTTGCGTGTTGCTGTTGCTTGTTGCTGTTGCGTGTTGCTGTTTTGTGTTGCTGTTGCGTGTTGCTGTTGTGTGTTGCTGTTTTGTGTTGCGGTTGCGTGTTGCTGTTGTGTGTTGCTGTTTTGTGTTGCTGTTGCGTGTTGCTGTTGCTTGTTGCTGTTGCGTGTTGCTGTTTTGTGTTGCTGTTGCGTGTTGCTGTTTTGTGTTGCTGTTGTGTGTTGCTGTTGCGTGTTGCTGTTGTGTGTTGCTGTTGTGTGTTGCTGTTGTGTGTTGCTGTTGTGTGTTGCTGTTTTGTGTTGCTGTTGCGTGTTGCTGTTGCGTGTTGCTGTTTTGTGTTGCTGTTGCGTGTTGCTGTTGCGTGTTGCTGTTGCTTGTTGCTTGTTGCTGTTGTGTGGGATGAGAGGTAAAAATATTTTTCAAAGCTATTGCGTTCTCTCGCAGAAATATTTGCGTTTTCTTGCAAAACCTGTTGTGAGTTCGGACAAACACTTTCATATCCCGCTGGCAGTGTTTCAGGCAGCTCTGTACATTAACAATGAAGCGGTTCATAAAGTTTTATTTTGAACTTGGAAATAAATATAAAGAAATACAGTCACTGCTTATTTCAAGGAGTTCAGTAAAGTTGGGAATATATTCACAGATTCGAACTTCCCGTATTAATAACTCGTGAGAGCTAAATGTTGTTAAAACTCAGATGGACTTGCTGTGGTTTATCTGTGGTTCTGTGTGTAGACGACTTCTTGCTGTGGTTTAACTGTGGTTCTGTGTGTAGACGACTTCTTGCTGTGGTTTAACTGTGGTTCTGTGTGTAGACGACTTCTTGCTGTGGTTTAACTGTGGTTCTGTGTGTAGACGACTTCTTGCTGGTGTGTATCTGTGGTTCTGTGTGTAGACGACTTCTTGCTGTGGTTTAACTGTGGTTCTGTGTGTAGACGACTTCTAGCTGTGGTTTATCTGTGGTTCTGTGTGTAGACGACTTCTTGCTGTGGTTTAACTGTGGTTCTGTGTGTAGACGACTTCTTGCTCGTGTGTAACTGTGGTTCTGTGTGTAGACGACTTCTTGCTGTGGTTTATCTGTGGTTCTGTGTGTAGACGACTTCTTGCTCTGGTTTAACTGTGGTTCTGTGTGTAGACGACTTCTTGCTGTAGTCTAACTGTGGTTCTGTGTGTAGACGACTTCTTGCTGTGGTTTAACTGTGGTTCTGTGTGTAGACGACTTCTTGCTGTGGTTTAACTGTGGTTCTGTGTGTAGACGACTTCTTGCTGTGGTTTATCTGTGGTTCTGTGTGTAGACAACTTCTTGCTGTGGTTTAACTGTGGTTCTGTGTGTAGACGACTTCTTGCTGTGGTTTAACTGTGGTTCTGTGTGTAGACGACTTCTAGCTGTGGTTTATCTGTGGTTCTGTGTGTAGACGACTTCTTGCTGTGGTGTATCTGTGGTTCTGTGTGTAGACGACTTCTTGCTGTGGTTTATCTGTGGTTCTGTGTGTAGACGACTTCTAGCTGTGGTTTATCTGTGGTTCTGTGTGTAGACGACTTCTTGCTGTGGTGTATCTGTGGTTCTGTGTGTAGACGACTTCTAGCTGTGGTTTATCTGTGGTTCTGTGTGTAGACGACTTCTAGCTGTGGTTTAACTGTGGTTCTGTGTGTAGACGACTTCTAGCTGTGGTTTAACTGTGGTTCTGTGTGTAGACGACTTCTAGCTGTGGTTTAACTGTGGTTCTGTGTGTAGACGACTTCTTGCTGTGGTTTATCTGTGGTTCTGTGTGTAGACGACTTCTAGCTGTGGTTTAACTGTGGTTCTGTGTGTAGACGACTTCTAGCTGTGGTTTAACTGTGGTTCTGTGTGTAGACGACTTCTTGCTGTGGTTTATCTGTGGTTCTGTGTGTAGACGACTTCTTGCTCTGGTCTAACTGTGGTTCTGTGTGTAGACGACTTCTTGCTCTGGTTTATCTGTGGTTCTGTGTGTAGACGACTTCTAGCTGTGGTTTATCTGTGGTTCTGTGTGTAGACGACTTCTTGCTCGTGTGTAACTGTGGTTCTGTGTGTAGACGACTTCTTGCTGTGGTTTATCTGTGGTTCTGTGTGTAGACGACTTCTTGCTGTGGTTTATCTGTGGTTCTGTGTGTAGACGACTTCTTGCTGTGGTTTAACTGTGGTTCTGTGTGTAGACGACTTCTTGCTCTGGTTTATCTGTGGTTCTGTGTGTAGACGACTTCTTGCTGTGGTTTATCTGTGGTTCTGTGTGTAGACGACTTCTTGCTGTGGTTTAACTGTGGTTCTGTGTGTAGACGACTTCTTGCTCGTGTGTAACTGTGGTTCTGTGTGTAGACGACTTCTTGCTGTGGTTTATCTGTGGTTTTGTGTGTAGACGACTTCTTGCTGTGGTTTATCTGTGGTTCTGTGTGTAGACGACTTCTTGCTCTGGTTTAACTGTGGTTTTGTATGTAGACGACTTCTTGCTGTGGTTTATCTGTGGTTCTGTGTGTAGACGACTTCTTGCTGTGGTTTAACTGTGGGTCTGTGTGTAGACGACTTCTTGCTGTGGTTTAACTGTGGTTCTGTGTGTAGACGACTTCTTGCTCTGGTTTAACTGTGGTTCTGTGTGTAGACGACTTCTAGCTGTGGTTTATCTGTGGTTCTGTGTGTAGACGACTTCTAGCTGTGGTCTAACTGTGGTTCTGTGTGTAGACGACTTCTTGCTCTGGTTTAACTGTGGTTCTGTGTGTAGACGACTTCTAGCTGTGGTTTAACTGTGGTTCTGTGTGTAGACGACTTCTTGCTCTGGTTTAACTGTGGTTCTGTGTGTAGACGACTTCTTGCTGTGGTCTAACTGTGGTTCTGTGTGTAGACGACTTCTTGCTCTGGTTTAACTGTGGTTCTGTGTGTAGACGACTTCTTGCTCTGGTCTAACTGTGGTTCTGTGTGTAGACGACTTCTTGCTGTGGTTTATCTGTGGTTCTGTGTGTAGACGACTTCTTGCTGTGGTTTAACTGTGGGTCTGTGTGTAGACGACTTCTTGCTGTGGTTTAACTGTGGTTCTGTGTGTAGACGACTTCTTGCTGTGGTTTAACTGTGGTTCTGTGTGTAGACGACTTCTTGCTGTGGTTTATCTGTGGTTCTGTGTGTAGACGACTTCTTGCTGTGGTCTAACTGTGGTTCTGTGTGTAGACGACTTCTTGCTCTGGTTTAACTGTGGTTCTGTGTGTAGACGACTTCTTGCTCTGGTCTAACTGTGGTTCTGTGTTTAGACGACTTCTTGCTGTGGTTTATCTGTGGTTCTGTGTGTAGACGACTTCTTGCTGTGGTTTAACTGTGGGTCTGTGTGTAGACGACTTCTTGCTGTGGTTTAACTGTGGTTCTGTGTGTAGACGACTTCTTGCTGTGGTTTAACTGTGGTTCTGTGTGTAGACGACTTCTAGCTGTGGTTTAACTGTGGTTCTGTGTGTAGACGACTTCTTGCTGTGGTTTAACTGTGGTTCTGTGTGTAGACGACTTCTAGCTGTGGTTTAACTGTGGTTCTGTGTGTAGACGACTTCTTGCTCTGGTCTAACTGTGGTTCTGTGTGTAGTAGTGTTGTCACGATACCAAAATTATTGTTTCGATACCGATACCAAGTCAAGAATTGCGATTTCGATACTTTTTCGATACTTTTCCTGAAAAGGGAGAAACACTCTCAAATATCATTGCTGTGCTTTATTTTAAAACTGGGACAACATTCCAATCATAACACACTAATAAATGAACATTTGAACAGCAGATAGGCTATAATAACCATTTGAACAAAATATGAAATATGAAAAATATAAAAAATAAATTAGAGCAATGACATTCAAGGTAAAAAAATAAATAAATTTAGCAGCATTATCTCAGTTATCATAAGAAACATAAGATTTTATCAATATCAATGCCACTGACGATTCTGCTTATCGATCCGATTCTTTAACGATTCTCTTATCGATTCATGATAGCATTGTGTGGAAAAAAGTAGTCATATGCTTTTTCGGGGGAAAAAAACAAGTGTTTTATTTGTTTTATGTAATTTATGTAATAAATGAAACCTTATTACAAAGTGTTAACGATTAGTTATACACCGATTCAGACAGATCAGTTGTTTTAACCATTCATTAAAACGAATCGGTTCAAATGAGTCATTAGTTCGCGAATTGGACGTGTCATTATCGGACGTGTGCGCGTTAATTGTGTGATTATCCAGGCGGTTACATCCCACTGTCATCACAGAAAACATTTCATGACTGGATAGTTTTTTTCGTTTATTTAAAGTGTGGTTTATGTCAGCTGAATGTGCGGAACGATTCAGAGAAGATAAGGCAACGTATTTTACCACAATTTACACCCAGCGGTAATTCAGAAAAAAAAAAAAAAAACTCCGAATGCTCCACATGAAACTTTAGTCTCCCGACCTTACCATCGTGTCGAATTATTTTGATTAATATGTGCGAGGGAGAGAGAGAGAGCAAGACAGCGCTTAGTTTTGAGACGGTGAAGCCTTGTTTATACTTTCGCCTGGCTCCGCAGAGAGAGAGAGAGAGTGCGCGCGCGCGACCGGGGCTCGCTCACTCTCTCTCTCTCTCTCTCTGCTCGTTCAGTTCACGCGCCCTGTCACACGCGCATGAGGAGAAAAACACAGACGTCCATAGGGAGGCACTGGAAGCGTGCGTTGCACACACCAACATGCAATACTCTCTTACAAATCTGGAACGCGGTCATTCTTATAAGTATCGATACTAATAAATTTAGGTATCGTGAAGTTTTTAATTTCCGAGTATCGCGATACTTTTGAAGTATCGGTGCACCGTGCAACACTAGTGTGTAGACGACTTCTTGCTGTGGTTTAACTGTGGTTCTGTGTGTAGACGACTTCTTGCTGTGGTTTAACTGTGGTTCTGTGTGTAGACGACTTCTTGCTCTGGTTTAACTGTGGTTCTGTGTGTAGACGACTTCTTGCTGTGGTTTAACTGTGGTTCTGTGTGTAGACGACTTCTTGCTGTGGTTTAACTGTGGTTCTGTGTGTAGACGACTTCTTGCTCTGGTCTAACTGTGGTTCTGTGTGTAGACGACTTCTTGCTGTGGTTTAACTGTGGTTCTGTGTGTAGACGACTTCTTGCTGTGGTTTAACTGTGGTTCTGTGTGTAGACGACTTCTTGCTGTGGTTTAACTGTGGTTCTGTGTGTAGACGACTTCTTGCTGTGGTTTAACTGTGGTTCTGTGTGTAGACGACTTCTTGCTGTGGTCTAACTGTGGTTCTGTGTGTAGACGACTTCTTGCTGTGGTTTAACTGTGGTTCTGTGTGTAGACGACTTCTTGCTGTGGTTTATCTGTGGTTCTGTGTGTAGACGACTTCTTGCTGTGGTTTAACTGTGGTTCTGTGTGTAGACGACTTCTTGCTGTGGTTTATCTGTGGTTCTGTGTGTAGACGACTTCTTGCTGTGGTTTAACTGTGGTTCTGTGTGTAGACGACTTCTTGCTGTGGTTTAACTGTGGTTCTGTGTGTAGACGACTTCTTGCTGTGGTTTATCTGTGGTTCTGTGTGAAGACGACTTCTTGCTGTGGTTTAACTGTGGTTCTGTGTGTAGACGACTTCTTGCTGTGGTTTAACTGTGGTTCTGTGTGTAGACGACTTCTTGCTGTGGTTTAACTGTGGTTCTGTGTGTAGACGACTTCTTGCTGTGGTTTATCTGTGGTTCTGTGTGTAGACGACTTCTTGCTGTGGTTTATCTGTGGTTCTGTGTGTAGACGACTTCTTGCTGTGGTTTAACTGTGGTTCTGTGTGTAGACGACTTCTTGCTGTGGTTTAACTGTGGTTCTGTGTGTAGACGACTTCTAGCTGTGGTTTAACTGTGGTTCTGTGTGTAGACGACTTCTTGCTGTGGTTTATCTGTGGTTCTGTGTGTAGACGACTTCTTGCTGTGGTTTAACTGGTTCTGTGTGTAGACGACTTCTTGCTGTGGTTTAACTGTGGTTCTGTGTGTAGACGACTTCTTGCTGTGGTTTAACTGTGGTTTTGTGTGTAGACGACTTCTTGCTGTGGTTTAACTGTGGTTCTGTGTGTAGACGACTTCTTGCTGTGGTTTAACTGTGGTTCTGTGTGTAGACGACTTCTTGCTGTGGTTTATCTGTGGTTCTGTGTGTAGACGACTTCTTGCTGTGGTTTAACTGTGGTTCTGTGTGTAGACGACTTCTTGCTGTGGTTTAACTGTGGTTCTGTGTGTAGACGACTTCTTGCTCTGGTCTAACTGTGGTTCTGTGTGTAGACGACTTCTTGCTGTGGTTTAACTGTGGTTCTGTGTGTAGACGACTTCTTGCTGTGGTTTAACTGTGGTTCTGTGTGTAGACGACTTCTTGCTGTGGTTTAACTGTGGTTCTGTGTGTAGACGACTTCTTGCTGTGGTCTAACTGTGGTTCTGTGTGTAGACGACTTCTTGCTGTGGTTTAACTGTGGTTCTGTGTGTAGACGACTTCTTGCTGTGGTTTATCTGTGGTTCTGTGTGTAGACGACTTCTTGCTGTGGTTTAACTGTGGTTCTGTGTGTAGACGACTTCTTGCTGTGGTTTAACTGTGGTTCTGTGTGTAGACGACTTCTTGCTGTGGTTTAACTGTGGTTCTGTGTGTAGACGACTTCTTGCTGTGGTTTAACTGTGGTTCTGTGTGTAGACGACTTCTTGCTGTGGTTTAACTGTGGTTCTGTGTGTAGACGACTTCTTGCTGTGGTTTATCTGTGGTTCTGTGTGTAGACGACTTCTTGCTGTGGTTTAACTGTGGTTCTGTGTGTAGACGACTTCTTGCTGTGGTTTAACTGTGGTTCTGTGTGTAGACGACTTCTTGCTGTGGTTTAACTGTGGTTCTGTGTGTAGACGACTTCTTGCTGTGGTTTATCTGTGGTTCTGTGTGTAGACGACTTCTTGCTGTGGTTTATCTGTGGTTCTGTGTGTAGACGACTTCTTGCTGTGGTTTAACTGTGGTTCTGTGTGTAGACGACTTCTTGCTGTGGTTTAACTGTGGTTCTGTGTGTAGACGACTTCTAGCTGTGGTTTAACTGTGGTTCTGTGTGTAGACGACTTCTTGCTGTGGTTTATCTGTGGTTCTGTGTGTAGACAACTTCTTGCTGTGGTTTAACTGTGGTTCTGTGTGTAGACGACTTCTTGCTGTGGTTTAACTGTGGTTCTGTGTGTAGACGACTTCTTGCTGTGGTTTAACTGTGGTTCTGTGTGTAGACGACTTCTTGCTCTGGTTTATCTGTGGTTCTGTGTGTAGATGACTTCTTGCTCTGGTTTATCTGTGGTTCTGTGTGTAGACGACTTCTTGCTGTGGTTTAACTGTGGTTCTGTGTGTAGACGACTTCTTGCTGTGGTTTAACTGTGGTTCTGTGTGTAGACGACTTCTTGCTGTGGTTTAACTGTGGTTCTGTGTGTAGACGACTTCTTGCTGTGGTTTATCTGTGGTTCTGTGTGTAGACGACTTCTTGCTGTGGTCTAACTGTGGTTCTGTGTGTAGACGACTTCTTGCTGTGGTCTAACTGTGGTTCTGTGTGTAGACGACTTCTTTCTGTGGTCTAACTGTGGTTCTGTGTGTAGACGACTTCTTGCTCTGGTTTATCTGTGGTTCTGTGTGTAGACGACTTCTAGCTGTGGTTTATCTGTGGTTCTGTGTGTAGACGACTTCTTGCTGTGGTTTATCTGTGGTTCTGTGTGTAGACGACTTCTAGCTGTGGTTTAACTGTGGTTCTGTGTGTAGACGACTTCTTGCTGTGGTTTATCTGTGGTTCTGTGTGTAGACGACTTCTTGCTGTGGTTTAACTGTGGTTCTGTGTGTAGACGACTTCTTGCTGTGGTTTATCTGTGGGTCTGTGTGTAGACGACTTCTTGCTGTGGTTTAACTGTGGTTCTGTGTGTAGACGACTTCTTGCTGTGGTTTATCTGTGGGTCTGTGTGTAGACGACTTCTTGCTGTGGTTTATCTGTGGGTCTGTGTGTAGACGACTTCTTGCTGTGGTTTAACTGTGGTTCTGTGTGTAGACGACTTCTTGCTGTGGTCTAACTGTGGTTCTGTGTGTAGACGACTTCTTGCTCTGGTTTAACTGTGGTTCTGTGTGTAGACGACTTCTTGCTCTGGTTTATCTGTGGTTCTGTGTGTAGACGACTTCTTGCTGTGGTTTATCTGTGGTTCTGTGTGTAGACGACTTCTAGCTGTGGTTTATCTGTGGTTCTGTGTGTAGACGACTTCTTGCTGTGGTTTATCTGTGGTTCTGTGTGTAGACGACTTCTAGCTGTGGTTTAACTGTGGTTCTGTGTGTAGACGACTTCTAGCTGTGGTTTAACTGTGGTTCTGTGTGTAGACGACTTCTTGCTGTGGTTTATCTGTGGTTCTGTGTGTAGACGACTTCTTGCTCTGGTTTATCTGTGGTTCTGTGTGTAGACGACTTCTAGCTGTGGTTTATCTGTGGTTCTGTGTGTAGACGACTTCTTGCTCGTGTGTAACTGTGGTTCTGTGTGTAGACGACTTCTTGCTGTGGTTTATCTGTGGTTCTGTGTGTAGACGACTTCTTGCTCTGGTTTATCTGTGGTTCTGTGTGTAGACGACTTCTTGCTGTGGTTTATCTGTGGTTCTGTGTGTAGACGACTTCTTGCTGTGGTTTAACTGTGGTTCTGTGTGTAGACGACTTCTTGCTCGTGTGTAACTGTGGTTCTGTGTGTAGACGACTTCTTGCTGTGGTTTATCTGTGGTTTTGTGTGTAGACGACTTCTTGCTGTGGTTTATCTGTGGTTCTGTGTGTAGACGACTTCTTGCTCTGGTTTAACTGTGGTTTTGTATGTAGACGACTTCTTGCTGTGGTTTATCTGTGGTTCTGTGTGTAGACGACTTCTTGCTGTGGTCTAACTGTGGTTCTGTGTGTAGACGACTTCTTGCTGTGGTTTATCTGTGGTTCTGTGTGTAGACGACTTCTTGCTGTGGTTTAACTGTGGTTCTGTGTGTAGACGACTTCTTGCTCTGGTTTAACTGTGGTTCTGTGTGTAGACGACTTCTAGCTGTGGTTTAACTGTGGTTCTGTGTGTAGACGACTTCTTGCTCTGGTTTATCTGTGGTTCTGTGTGTAGACGACTTCTAATGTGGTTTATCTGTGGTTCTGTGTGTAGACGACTTCTTGCTGTGGTCTAACTGTGGTTCTGTGTGTAGACGACTTCTTGCTGTGGTCTAACTGTGGTTCTGTGTGTAGACGACTTCTTGCTGTGGTTTATCTGTGGTTCTGTGTGTAGACGACTTCTTGCTGTGGTTTAACTGTGGTTCTGTGTGTAGACGACTTCTTGCTCTGGTTTAACTGTGGTTCTGTGTGTAGACGACTTCTAGCTGTGGTCTAACTGTGGTTCTGTGTGTAGACGACTTCTTGCTGTGGTCTAACTGTGGTTCTGTGTGTAGACGACTTCTTGCTGTGGTCTAACTGTGGTTCTGTGTGTAGACGACTTCTTGCTGTGGTTTATCTGTGGTTCTGTGTGTAGACGACTTCTTGCTGTGGTTTAACTGTGGTTCTGTGTGTAGACGACTTCTTGCTCTGGTTTAACTGTGGTTCTGTGTGTAGACGACTTCTAGCTGTGGTCTAACTGTGGTTCTGTGTGTAGACGACTTCTTGCTGTGGTTTAACTGTGGTTCTGTGTGTAGACGACTTCTAGCTGTGGTTTAACTGTGGTTCTGTGTGTAGACGACTTCTTGCTCTGGTTTAACTGTGGTTCTGTGTGTAGACGACTTCTTGCTCGTGTGTAACTGTGGTTTTGTGTGTAGACGACTTCTTGCTGTGGTCTAACTGTGGTTCAGTGTGTAGACGACTTCTTGCTGGTGTGTAACTGTGGTTCTGTGTGTAGACGACTTCTTGCTGTGGTTTAACTGTGGTTCTGTGTGTAGACGACTTTTTGCTGGTGTGTAACTGTGGTTCTGTGTGTAGACGACTTCTTGCTGTGGTTTAACTGTGGTTCTGTGTGTAGACGACTTCTTGCTCGTGTGTAACTGTGGTTCTGTGTGTAGATGACTTCTTGCTGGTGTGTAACTGTGGTTCTGTGTGTAGACGACTTCTTGCTCTGGTTTATCTGTGGTTCTGTGTGTAGACGACTTCTTGCTGTGGTTTATCTGTGGTTTTGTGTGTAGACGACTTCTTGCTGTGGTTTAACTGTGGTTCTGTGTGTAGACGACTTCTTGCTCGTGTGTAACTGTGGTTCTGTGTGTAGACGACTTCTTGCTGTGGTTTATCTGTGGTTCTGTGTGTAGACGACTTCTTGCTGTGGTTTAACTGTGGTTCTGTGTGTAGACGACTTCTTGCTCGTGTGTAACTGTGGTTCTGTGTGTAGACGACTTCTTGCTGGTGTGTAACTGTGGTTCTGTGTGTAGACGACTTCTTGCTCTGGTTTATCTGTGGTTCTGTGTGTAGACGACTTCTTGCTCTGGTTTATCTGTGGTTCTGTGTGTAGACGACTTCTTGCTGTGGTTTAACTGTGGTTCTGTGTGTAGACGACTTCTTGCTCGTGTGTAACTGTGGTTCTGTGTGTAGACGACTTCTTGCGGGTGTGTAACTGTGGTTCTGTGTGTAGACGACTTCTTGCTGGTGTGTATCTGTGGTTCTGTGTGTAGACGACTTCTTGCTGTGGTTTATCTGTGGTTCTGTGTGTAGACGACTTCTTGCTCTGGTTTAACTGTGGTTCTGTGTGTAGACGACTTCTTGCTGTGGTTTATCTGTGGTTCTGTGTGTAGACGACTTCTTGCTGTGGTTTATCTGTGGGTCTGTGTGTAGACGACTTCTTGCTGTGGTTTAACTGTGGTTCTGTGTGTAGACGACTTCTTGCTGTGGTTTAACTGTGGTTCTGTGTGTAGACGACTTCTAGCTGTGGTTTAACTGTGGTTCTGTGTGTAGACGACTTCTTGCTGTGGTTTATCTGTGGTTCTGTGTGTAGACGACTTCTTGCTGTGGTTTAACTGTGGTTCTGTGTGTAGACGACTTCTTGCTCTGGTTTAACTGTGGTTCTGTGTGTAGACGACTTCTTGCTGTGGTTTAACTGTGGTTCTGTGTGTAGACGACTTCTTGCTCTGGTCTAACTGTGGTTCTGTGTGTAGACGACTTCTTGCTGTGGTTTAACTGTGGGTCTGTGTGTAGACGACTTCTTGCTGTGGTTTAACTGTGGTTCTGTGTGTAGACGACTTCTTGCTGTGGTTTAACTGTGGTTCTGTGTGTAGACGACTTCTTGCTGTGGTTTAACTGTGGTTCTGTGTGTAGACGACTTCTTGCTGTGGTTTAACTGTGGTTCTGTGTGTAGACGACTTCTTGCTGTGGTTTAACGGTGGTTCTGTGTGTAGACGACTTCTTGCTGTGGTTTAACTGTGGTTCTGTGTGTAGACGACTTCTTGCTCTGGTTTAACTGTGGTTCTGTGTGTAGACGACTTCTTGCTGGTGTGTATCTGTGGTTCTGTGTGTAGACGACTTCTTGCTGTGGTTTATCTGTGGTTCTGTGTGTAGACGACTTCTTGCTCTGGTTTAACTGTGGTTCTGTGTGTAGACGACTTCTTGCTGTGGTTTAACTGTGGTTCTGTGTGTAGACGACTTCTTGCTGTGGTTTATCTGTGGTTCTGTGTGTAGACGACTTCTTGCTGTGGTTTAACTGTGGTTCTGTGTGTAGACGACTTCTAGCTGTGGTTTATCTGTGGTTCTGTGTGTAGACGACTTCTTGCTGTGGTTTAACTGTGGTTCTGTGTGTAGACGACTTCTTGCTGTGGTTTATCTGTGGTTCTGTGTGTAGACGACTTCTTGCTCTGGTTTAACTGTGGTTCTGTGTGTAGACGACTTCTTGCTGTGGTTTATCTGTGGTTCTGTGTGTAGACGACTTCTTGCTCTGGTTTAACTGTGGTTCTGTGTGTAGACGACTTCTTGCTGTGGTTTAACTGTGGTTCTGTGTGTAGACGACTTCTAGCTGTGGTCTAACTGTGGTTCTGTGTGTAGACGACTTCTTGCTGTGGTTTATCTGTGGTTCTGTGTGTAGACGACTTCTTGCTCTGGTCTAACTGTGGTTCTGTGTGTAGACGACTTCTTGCTGTGGTTTAACTGTGGGTCTGTGTGTAGACGACTTCTTGCTGTGGTTTAACTGTGGTTCTGTGTGTAGACGACTTCTTGCTGTGGTTTAACTGTGGTTCTGTGTGTAGACGACTTCTAGCTGTGGTTTAACTGTGGTTCTGTGTGTAGACGACTTCTTGCTGTGGTTTTAACTGTGGTTCTGTGTTTAGACGACTTCTTGCTGTGGTTTATCTGTGGTTCTGTGTGTAGACGACTTCTTGCTGTGGTTTAACTGTGGTTCTGTGTGTAGACGACTTCTTGCTGTGGTTTAATTGTGGTTCTGTGTGTAGACGACTTCTTGCTGTGGTTTATCTGTGGTTCTGTGTGTAGACGACTTCTTGCTGTGGTTTAACTGTGGTTCTGTGTGTAGACGACTTCTTGCTGTGGTGTATCTGTGGTTCTGTGTGTAGACGACTTCTTGCTGTGGTTTTAACTGTGGTTCTGTGTTTAGACGACTTCTTGCTCTGGTTTATCTGTGGTTCTGTGTGTAGACGACTTCTTGCTGTGGTTTATCTGTGGTTCTGTGTGTAGACGACTTCTTGCTGTGGTGTATCTGTGGTTCTGTGTGTAGACGACTTCTTGCTGTGGTTTTAACTGTGGTTCTGTGTTTAGACGACTTCTTGCTCTGGTTTATCTGTGGTTCTGTGTGTAGACGACTTCTTGCTGCTGCTGTGCGCGTCGCTGCAGGGCCGTGTGTTCGAGGAGGAGTGTGTGACGCCCGTGCAGATGCTGGCCGGCGACAATGTGGAGATCTGTCGAGACCTGGACGCCGCCAGCTTCAGCCAACACAACCCTGTGCCCGACTTCATCCACTGCAGGTCAGACCGTCCCCTACCACCTGATCTCACAAATACATGTCTATATTCATAATTATATTCCATAATTATATTTATTATACTTTTTTTGATGTTTTGAAATACTTTAAAAGGTCCATTTCAAATCAAACATAACATTACGGATTTGTATTCCTTGTGCTTTTAACCAACATCATTGCTTTGCAAAAAAGCGCCACAGAATGACAAAAAAAAAGTTATATTGAAATAATATAACTGAAATAAAATGCTGAAAAAACACACCATATTTATTTTACCCCTCCCTCCTCCCTCCCAACTATTGTCTTTATTCTAGAACATAGTTAATTTTTCAACACTCCCAGTTTCTATTACAAAAACCCAGCTTTGTCATAATTACAGCAGAATAACTGGTGGAAATGGCTTTAGATATTGAGTACATTTACATATGCTCTAATAATGTGATTATTTCCAGTATTTAGAGCAAGGATTAATTGCAGTTAGATGTTTACATTACCAACCTCTTCACTCCCATTTACATGCAATTTTCATTATTCTGATTATTTGCTAAGGATTGTGGTTATTTTTACTGCATTATTCACACATGTACAGCATAAAACTGGACACTGTTTTAATCTACTTGCGTCCAATGCAAAACACATTTCTATGGTTTACTGGATTATTCAGTTACACGCCTAAAATATCTTTTAGATGTTTTTAACCTACATTATATTCATGTAGCACAACTTTGTCAACATGAACTCGGTTTCTTCAGCGCCCCAAAAATGTGACTGACTTACAGCTTTGTTTATTGAATATGATATGAAGTGTTGTGTTTACGTGAGATGATCTTGCCTAATCTTCATGAGAATGGCATTATGAAGCTGCATGTAATTATGTTGTTAAATGGGGAACTCAAGAAAGTTAAAACATAAAGCAACTCTAATACTCTTATTACTTTTACTGCCATCCGATATGACCCAAAATACACTTCAATTGTAATTGCATCATTACTTTTTCAAGTTAGATTGTAGTCTGAGGACCAGCTGAGCTTCCTCTGCTTGATATTGTAGAGTAAAACGAGACGATGAATAGTGATTCTAGATCAGGACAACACAATTTATCTCTGCTCAAGTGATCCATCAGCTGTAGTGATCTTCAGCCAGTTCAAACAATTAGAAATGATGATGGCGATGAAGAAATCTGGAGATTTTCTGCTCTTAATGATGCCTGTCTGCTGCTCTGATCATATTTAGAGGATATCACAAGTGCGGCCAGTTTTTCCACTTCTTCATCATTATCTTTATTACTATAGTTGCATATTCCAATAGTAAATCAAAATAACCAGCTAATTTGATATGTGTAGTTCTGAGGGAACCAGGACTGCTGTTACTTTCAAAATGTTCATAACAGGACTGTAGGTCAGAGATAAAATGGCCAATAACGGCCTCACCTTGCAAATATCATCATATCGCACCAAATTAGTTATGCCAAAAAATATCAAAATATTATTGCTATTTAAAATGGCTGATTCTATGTGAATATATTGGAAGTAAAGTGTAATTTATTCCTGTGATCAAAACTGAATTTTCAGCATCATTACTCCAGTCTTCAGTGTCACATGATTCTTCAGAAATCACTCTAATATGAGGATCTGATGCTCAAGAAATATTTATCATTATCATCAGGGTTTGACATTAACTTTTTTGCTCACCAGTGGTTTTCCAAAGTTACTAACAACATTTTCACTGGCCACAATTTTGACATTGATACCATTAGGAACTGCCATATAGATATTTTTAATATCATCTCATAATTTGGCAGCAGGAATATTAGGCTGCTGTCACTTTAAGACCTGATGCACGGATCCATTATACTGTTACACCTGCGTTTTCTTTCTCGACTGTTTACATTCACTTAAAACATAACTGACTGTGCTTACGTGAATACTCACCAAGACTGGCATTATTTTGTGTGTATTTCACTGTTTAAGCGCAATAAGCAGTGAAAAATAACTCAATTTAGTTCTGAGAGATGGCTTTATGAGCGCATACTTTGGGTCCAAGCACAAAATCTGCAGGAATGAGTGAAATTATGCGCAATACACGCAATCCCACGCCGAAACACAAGCCCTGTGACACCAGCAATATTCATTCGGAGCAAATTAATCGAGTGAATGAGGGGAATTCAACATTTGAAGTGGATCATAACCTAAAGTTATACATGAATTTTAAACAATACCCGTTCTTGTCTTAGGACAACTTTGAACTTTTTTGATCCTCTTCAAATGTTGACTACTGTATAATGTATAAGTATGATCTATAAAAGGACGTTTCATCTGTGCAGGTCGTATTTGGATATGCTGAAGGTGATCATGTTCAGCTACCTCTTCTGGTTCGTCCTGACCATCATCTTCATCACGGGCACCACACGCATCAGCATCTTCTGTATGGGGTACCTGGTCGCATGCTTCTACTTCCTGATTTTTGGAGGCGAGCTGTTACTGAAGCCAATCAAAAGCATCCTTCATTACTGGGACTTCCTCATAGCGTACAACGTGTTTGTGATCACCATGAAAAACATTCTCTCAGTAAGTATCTGTAAAGATCCACGGAAGGCAAGTTGTATAGAGAACCCAAGTGCAGTTTATTTATCAATTAAACAAAACAAAAACATGCCGTAGCATGAAACAAAAGCATAAAACAAAAACCATAACATGACGCTTACCGACAGAGATTACATTGAAATAAAACTTGACAAGGACACATGGCAAACATGAGGGCTTAAATACACAGACTAATGTAAAAAATGAACAGACGATTAACCAATGACAAGACACATGGCAGGATCACATGACATGAACAAACCAAAACATGACAGACAAGACCAAATCGTGACAGTATCTCATAAATTTGGTTCATTCAAGGTGTAGTAAATACTGAAATAAATGATTACGTCTGGGCCGTTCTGTTAAAATGCTCTGAATTCAGAGTGAATGAAGTGAAAAGAAGTGTTTGTGGGATTTGATGAATAATTCAATACACACTTAAGGGTGACAAACGGAAACTATTTCTCATTAACAAACAACGATGTTCTCTTTCACAGAGGTTCGTCCAACATTTGAGATACACAGAAATGATGTTTTTGCTGGATGTGATTGTAGTTTCGGTTGTCTCGTCTCTCAGGTAGCGGCGTGTGGATATATAAAAGCGCTGGTGGCGAATCACTGCTGGCTGATCCAGCTGTTCAGTCTGGCTTGCACTATAAAAGGATATTCAAAACGTAAGTTATGCTTTCATTTCCTCTTTGGTTCAAGAAATTGAATGCTCACTTTCAACATTCGTTGTACACTTTTGTGTCCCATGACTTTTCGGTGCCACAAATCCCACGTTTTTATGCTGAAAACTGTGAAATCTAATTGCAACTGTGAAATCTAAACTAAAAATAACCTTGCATGACAAATAACACACAAATTATAAAAATGCCGCCTTTGGACTCACTTTATAGGATGTGATTGAAATGTGTGAAACAGCTAAAAAAATATATACAATGTAATTTTAAAATTATTATGTTAATTAATCATTTTAAAGTGCCCCTATTGTGTGTATATTATCTGTCATGTAGTGTGTAATGCAGCTGATTGTGAATGTTAAAGCTCTGCAAAGGTCAAAGTGCAGATAAATGGAGTTATTGTCTCCTAAAAGAAAGAAGTGATTCTGAACTAAAACGAGTCGTCAGTAATCCAGTCTCACTTCCTCACTTCTCAACCAGTTTGCATAATGCCCGTCTGTGGTCGTGATTGGCTGAACAGCGTCTCTTAGCCCCGCCCTCAAACACTGTAGTGTATCTGAGACTGGAAGAGTTCGGCTCGTGTTGTTCGTGTCGAGAAGACGCTGTTTTCTGAGATTGATGCGGTAAAACCCTCGCCATCGTCACTGTTCACATCACTGTGATCAAGAGCTGAGACTCAGATATGATAATGAGCGTTTGGTTTCTGACACGTGCTGTAAGCAGTCGACCAATCACAACAGACTGGGCCGTCTGACCAATCAGAGCTGAGCAGCTCTCAGAGAGGCGGGGCTTAGAGAGACTGAATCTTTGATCGAACCGTTTCAGACACTGAGCTGATGCTGCAATGTGTATTATTATAAAAGTTTGACCTTGGATGCATGTAAACTTGTAGTTGGAGAAAACAAAACAAAGGTAGGAACGTTTAAAATAGTGGCACTTTAACTCACTGTTTTTACAATATGTAATTAATTGTAGTAATGAATTCTAAGGGCTAAGCTTTTTGAAACAAATTTTTTTTAATGTCCTCATGATTTTTGTTTGATTAGATTGCATATAAAAAAAAAGTCACCAAGTTTTTAACCACTCAGATTGAGGAAAATGGCTGAAAAGCTTATAAAGGTTAATTATTAGCTCATTTTAATATCACTTTTACAGGGTTCCCGCGGATCCTTAAAAAGTCTTAAATTAGATTTGTTAAATTTAAGACCATAAAAAGTCTTATAAAGTCTTATTTTTACTTATGAAAGGTCTTAAATTTTAGATGACACTTTGACTTAGACATATCTAAAAGCTTTCCAAATTAAAACTATCTAATTAGCGTACGTATTTTTATTTATTTATTATTCTATCTTTGTGGATTTGCTAGTTCACGTGACATTTCGCGTCACTCGCGAGTCGCGGCAGCATAACTGTCTCCTGCACGCGAGAGGAGAGAAGGAGAAGAAAGGTCGTAAATGTCAGTTCAGTTGTAAGTTCATTCTTTATGTGCGTATGGTGTGCGATGTGTATTGTCTTTTATGATATTGTAATCATTGTTTTAACGATGTACGAGGCCCTGCGAGCTGACATCGCATTTGTCTCGTGCTTTCACTGCGTGATGTGTGCAGTGTAACTGTTATGTCCCCAAATTAGTTTTTGTCTTATATTTATATCATATTATGTTCTTATATTGGAATATCACATCAGAAAGAGTGCCGTTTTCCCGTGCACGATTCCAAGTGTGATATTTATGTTATACAACTGTTAAATTAACAATAAGTTAACATTGAAACTACTTTTTAGACACAATATTGTTAATATTGTTTGTTTTCCCTTTATTTCGCCGACTATAATTTCAAAATGAAACCGTAGCAGAGTCTCAATGCAACCGACAGCGATGATTTCTTGACTGAAATCCGCGTTTTGAACGAATCACTTGCTTCTTTCCCGAATGAATCAGCCGTTTGAACGAATCGGTTGAATGAATGACTCCCTCAACTCACTTATTACAGTGATTTGCCGCTGCGGTTTCATATTTAAAGTACCCTTTAAATAAAATGTTAAAATTAGAAATCATTTCATATTTAAATATTGAATATTGATTTAAAAATATATATCTCATAGCTTTATATATTCAGTTGTAAATGGAGTGTAAATAAATTAATGCCACTTCTGATGCCGCTTCTGTCACCTCTGCACTGCAAAGATGGATTTTGATTGAATGATTTAATTTGACTGTAACAGTGGTACTGTATGATTATTATATAATTAAGTATTATTGTATAATTACTGTATAATTTAATTTGAATGATAGTATTTGACATTAAAGGTGATGCATAACTCTAAATAAGTTTAGAAAAAATGTCCATATAGGTGAAAATGCCCCTGAAAAAATCTATTTAAGGTGGCAAATATTGCCCCTTAATTAAAATATTAATTTCTGTCACTGCTGTGAACTGACCACTGCATAGAATATGAAAAATATGAATATCTTCGTGAGTCAGCTGTCAACAACAGACCTAAACCAGCCATGGCACCAGCACAAAAACACAATCAGTAAAATATCATCTAATTATTATCAACAAAACGTTGAAAATATCAAGATATATTTGTCAATACTGCACAGCCCTAATGTACGGTATTAATTTTGATTTCTTAAGGTCTTAAAAAGGTCTTAAAAAGCCTTAAATTTGACTTTCAAAAGTGTGCAGGAACCCTGCTTTTAATGTGCCTGTTAATAATAATAATAATTTTTTTTTAATATATAATAATTTCATATGCCTCATGAAGGTCATGAGACTGAAACGTTGCTATTCAAATTTTGATACTCGTTTGCAAGTATTGATAGTGTGCGGGTTTTCCTTGTATTTTTAGATTGTTGCCCCGACTTATTTGGTCTATTCTCCCACGCACCTGTAGGTGTGCGATGGTGACTGCTAATTAATATCAATTTTAATAACAGATCTTGCTTGCATCAGGTTGTGATGATTGTACTGTGTCCCGCAGCGGAGCAGAACGCACACAAACAGTGCGAGCTGCCGAGTGACGAGGCGGGGATCATCTGGGACAGCATCTGCTTCGCTTTCCTCCTCCTGCAGAGACGGGTGTTCATGAGCTACTACTTCCTGCACGTCGTGGCCGACATCCGGTCCTCTCAGGTCCTCGCCTCCAGGTACGACACACAGGCTGCGTCCCAGTTCGCACACTATCTGTCCTAAATAGTATTCGAAAAAAGAATTAGTACGTCCCAAATCGTAGTATTTTGCAATGAGTGTTCCACAGAGACCCGGATGGTCTACTATATCCGGTCAGAATCCGAAGTGCAGATCGATGCGCACGCTAACAGCTAATATTACCCACAACCCATCGCGCGTTGGCCGAGGATTCGGTTAGAACTACAAACACGAGTGAAAAGTGTTCAAAAACTACAGACATGGAGGACGCGCGAGTCCGCGGTTGTGTAGAGAGGTTTAGATAAAGGGGTTTGAGTGATTAATTATCAGTATCTAACCTGACGAAAATGTATTTATTCAGTGTTGTCCACATTGTATTGCATCTGCAGCATTGTGAACTTTTGTAAAGATACGTTTAGCCATTCACTTTTAAATGCATTATTATATTCAAATTGCAAACCCATGAGGAGAGTCTCCGCATTAAAGACCCACGACTGCAGATGAACGTGCGACTACATTTCTCTCCGAAACGGTAGGAAATTAAATTAGATTGAATGGAGGATTTTAACTGTAAAAGATGATTGACAGGGCAGTTTACGGTGACAGGATGATTGACAGGGCAGTGTACGGTGACAGGATGATTGACAGGGCAGTTTACGGTGACAGGATGATTGACAGGGCAGTGTACAGTGACAGGATGATTGACAGGGCAGTTTACGGTGACAGGATGATTGACAGGGCAGTGTACGGTGACAGGATGATTGACAGGGCAGTTTAGGGTGACAGGATGATTGACAGGGCAGTGTACGGTGACAGGATGATTGACAGGGCAGTGTACGGTGACAGGATGATTGACAGGGCAGTGTACGGTGACAGGATGATTGACAGGGCAGTGTACGGTGACAGGATGATTGACAGGGCAGTGTACGGTGACAGGATGATTGACAGGGCAGTTTAGGGTGACAGGATGATTGACAGCGCAGTTTACGGTGACAGGATGATTGACAGGGCAGTTTACGGTGACAGGATGATTGACAGGGCAGTGTACAGTGACAGGATGATTGACAGGGCAGTTTACGGTGACAGGATGATTGACAGGGCAGTGTACGGTGACAGGATGATTGACAGGGCAGTTTAGGGTGACAGGATGATTGACAGGGCAGTGTACGGTGACAGGATGATTGACAGGGCAGTGTACGGTGACAGGATGATTGACAGGGCAGTGTACGGTGACAGGATGATTGACAGGGCAGTGTACGGTGACAGGATGATTGACAGGGCAGTTTAGGGTGACAGGATGATTGACAGGGCAGTGTACAGTGACAGGATGATTGACAGGGCAGTTTACGGTGACAGGATGATTGACAGGGCAGTGTACGGTGACAGGATGATTGACAGGGCAGTTTAGGGTGACAGGATGATTGACAGGGCAGTGTACGGTGACAGGATGATTGACAGGGCAGTGTACGGTGACAGGATGATTGACAGGGCAGTGTACGGTGACAGGATGATTGACAGGGCAGTTTACGGTGACAGGATGATTGACAGGGCAGTTTACGGTGACAGGATGATTGACAGGGCAGTTTACGGTGACAGGATGATTGACAGGGCAGTTTACGGTGACAGGATGATTGACAGGGCAGTTTACGGTGACAGGATGATTGACAGGGCAGTTTACGGTGACAGGATGATTGACGGTGACAGGATGATTGACAGGGCAGTTTTATTATATTATACCCAAATATTCTTCATACAGTGACTACCAGTGACATTTATACACATTCAGGAGCAAAAATGATTCCTCCACTTTGAGCTGATGATGTTTTGCTGAAGTGTGTTTTCTGTAACTGCTAATGCTCTTTTTACACACACACTGAACAACATGAAGCATTGCTTGGTCACTGGTTGAGCTAAACTGGTATTATCTAATTGTGTAGTTAAATTTAACAGCTGACAGATATTCATCATAATTCATGTGTGAGAGTCTAACAGAAGGACGGACAAAACCAGTCAAATATCCACTGAGTTCTGCTCCTATTTATCACCATTGTCTAAACTATAGCGAATAAACTGTGATGATGTGAGAAATGTGTCTGAATAAATGTAGGTTTGACTGTAATAAGCTCCTGCACATTTTGACTCTTATTTGAAACTGCTTAATATTTCAGAATGTAATGATTTGTATTATTATGGCCTCTGGGAGTTATTCCGCCTGTGGTGTGTGTGTTTGTTCATTGTTTCTCTGTCAGAGGAGCGGAGCTGTTCCAGGCCACCATAGTGAAGGCGGTCAAAGCCAGAATAGAAGAAGAGAAGTCGTCGATGGATCTACTGAAGAGACAGTGAGTTCATGAACGGCTCAGTGTGGGACTCACAATGTCTCATTGTTCACTGCCAACCGCTGCATTCTTTTACATACAGTCCGATGAAATCATGTGCTTATGGATGCAGTGAGATTCTGTATTGCTTATTGGTTCTTAGAGGACCTATTATGTTCTTTCCATCTGTGTTTAGTGTGTAGTGTTGCTGTTTGAGCATTAAAAAGCTCTGAGTTCTTCTCTATATGAGTGTTCCTGAACTCCTGAAACGCCTCCATTGTAGTCTTGAGTTTCTCCCGGGAACGAACACGCCACAATATTCCTCATTATAATAATTCATACGCAGAATAAAGGGGCGGGGCCTGGTTGAGTTAGTTAGTAGTGTGTTAAACTGGCGGTTATGGAAAGGGGCGGGACATTTCCTAAACACACTCGAAGCGCCCGACCAATCACAACACACTGCTCCAGCCGACCAATCAGAGCACAGTGTGCTTTTCAGAAGGAGGGGCTTCACAGAGACAGGAAGTAAACAGAGCGTTACTGACAGACTGGGAAGAGAGGAGCCGCAACAATGGAGAATATGAGGAAAATAATGGGTTTTTTTTAATTCAAGCAAAAAAAAGTGCTATCTCAGGCTGTTTTCTTTGCATGAAGACACATTCTCAAACTCTCTGCCTCTTTATCTTCAATTATACTCTGATTGTGTTCAAGGGAAAAGCTAAATTAGGCCAACTCAAGCAAAAGCCCAACCATGCTCTCCTTTCCTCTGTTTCTGTCAGGATGGACCGCATCAAAAGCCGACAGCAGAAGTTTAAGAGAGGGAAAGAGAGGATGTTGTCTTTGGCTCAGGAAAGTGGGGAAAGTCACTCAGTAGTGAAGGAGGAAGAGGATGAAGATGAAGGTATGTTTACATAATCAGCATTTTCAAATTTTCATTTGAATCATCACTGCTGAACTCTAGAAATCAACTTTTCCCACCAAAGACGCATTTAATCCATCAAAAGTGACAGTAAATACATTTATAATGTTACAAAAGACTCTATTTCACATAAATGCTGTTCTTTTGAACTTTCTATTCATCAAAAAATCCTGGAAAATAAAATGTATCACAGTTTCCACACAAATATAAAACTGTTTCCAACACTTATAATAATCATAAATGTGTCTTGAGCATCAGATCCTCATATTAGAGTGATTTCTGAAGGATCATGTGACACTGAAGACTGGAGTAATGATGCTGAAAATTCAGCTTTGATCACAGGAATAAATTACACTTTACTGTATATTCACATAGAACACAGATGATTTACATTACAATAATATTTCACAATATTTACTGTATTTTTGATTAAATAAATGCAGCTTTGTGAGCAGAAGAGACTTATTTCAAAAACATTGAATGGCGGTGTATGTTTTTCATTATACTGTACTAAATAGTTTTTTTTAGTATACTATAAACAGAATTAAATTGATCAAATAATACATGTATAATTCAGTATCCAGTTAATTATAATATTAGTAATTCAAAGGCACACAAATTGGAAAGTTCCAAATATAATCCAAATATATTAATAACTAGAATGCATTTAATTCACATAAACCAAAAGTAAAAATGTGTCTTTTAAATTTTGACAAAGATACACTCAAACGTGTGTACGACACACATGTTTGAGTGTATCTTTGTCAAAACACACACTTTAGTCCAACATCAGTGTCTGACTGAACATTTGTAAATTCCACAAGTGCCTGCGCTTAACAGCGGCGTTAAATGCATTGCAATCAAATCTAAAACACATGAAACGCGCATACAGTAGGTACTCTGTAACTAGGTACTAGTTCTGTACTAAAGTACAGAACTAAAGTAGGTACTAAATCTGATTGGACTGTCGGCTGTACCAGACCTCACAGTAAATGTGTGTGTGTGTGTGTGTGTGTGTGTGTTCATGGAACAATGTTTCTACATCACAGGAGAGGCCAGTAAAGAGAAGAAGAAAGGCCAAAGGAAGCAGTGGTGGAAGCCTTGGGTTGATCATGCCTCCAGTCAGTATCTCTTGCTCTTTTCATCTTCATAATTCAATTTGCGACCGAAGTGATTTTACAAGATCCCAATGTTGATCTGATATCATGTGGATGAATATTGCAGTTCAGTTTCTCAGATGTGTCTCCAGAGAAAAACACACCATAGTCTCAGAGATCTCAACAATGTCTCAGATTCGCCAACAGAAATATCCCAGAAGAGATGCGTTTCACAGAAGTGTTGCACATCAGAGCATCATTTGCTTCTGGTTTTAAATTGAAAAATAAAAGGATTTTTTTTTTTTTTTTTTTTGATAAAATCAAAATATTTCTCTGGGTACTCCAAAACCAATTTAAAGAACTTTAATATATGTGTCAAGAAAAGATTGTGTATGTCCATATTGTATTGACTTTTTTTACTTTAGTTTTATTAACATTTAGAATTTGCTTTTGCTTTTATGTTAATTTTAGTTTAATTTAAAAAGTCATTTCGTTATGTGCTTTCGCCATTTTGCTTATATGTTTAATATTATTATTAATATTGGGAAATGTGCCTTAATGAGACGATTCATGTTTATTTCAGTTTTAGTTTTTATTTATTTCCAGTTACAATTTTTAGTGCTTCAACTTAAACTTATTTCAGGTGATTCCCAACTAAGGCAACATTTGTAATTGTCATTTAGTTTAAGTTTTTCAACTATTATTTGAAGAGTTTGGTTCCAAAACGCAATAAATCCATTTAGATTAATTTGAGTAAAAATGTGTTTTCTTTACCAAGAAAGTGGAAAGATGAAAACCACTATTTTCTGTTTCAAACTTTCACATAGCATTTGTAGGTCATAATAACAAAACAAAAATTAAATCCAGGTTTTGATTTTCAAAGATTTATTATAAAAACGGATTATTTTTTTCCCCCAAAATGCAATAAATCCATTTTTTTTTTATTAAAAATGCAATTAATCCATTGAATCAATATAAAAGTTTTTTTTTTCATATTGAAACTGTTGAAAATACACAACAACGTAAGTTTATTAGTATAATATTTTTATTAAGAACTGTAAAGAAGATTGAAAACATTATTCCTCCTCCCGAGTGCCTCATCTTCTTAATCTCCTCACGTAAATGATTCGATTTCGATGCCTTACGTTTCTCACCCACCGCAGAAACAACCACAGGTTCATCAATGCCGCCAAAATCATTCATTTTTTTGTTTGTTTGTTGATCTAAAGTACAAAATAGATCAGAAAAACTAGGAAGCCGGGTGTATGTAAGGCGCTGCCGTTACTGTTTACATTGCGTGGAATGGTGCGTTGTGATTGGTTGAGAGTGGAATGGTGCGTTGTGATTGGTTGAGAGCGGATATATCTGCAGAGAAGGGAGACTGGCGTTTGTCGCGGTTTGGAAAGAAAGGGAGAAAACATGACAGAATAACACGGCGGATATCGCATTTTACTTCAAATTAAACATTGAATTTTCAATACCAACCAGATACAATACTGATTTTTGCAGTAACTAAT